>NC_079455.1:18287126-18587126 GCF_903798145.1 Danio aesculapii | reverse complement strand
CCTAACATGGGCCACAATATTGGTGCACACACCATGGGAGGATATCAGCCTGATGATGACGATTACAGTGTACGCACAATTTGGCCAGAGGAACTAGCAAAGAAGATGACTCGTTCGAAAACCCAACCTATCCACCACAATTCAGGGATGGGCTCAGGGAGGACCTGCATGGGCCACAACCAAAATAGTGGCAATGGTGGCAATCCTGTAATCCTTGACTGCCGGAATCTTATGGAGTTCACTCGTTCCCAGTTAACAGATCAAGCAGGAAGAAGAAGGCTCCAGCAAGGCAAGATGGCAGTTTTAGACTTTATTGGATCAGGGAGTAGTGGGGACCAGGGCAGAGATTCCCTCAAGAGGCTATGGAACAAAGGAGCAGATGCTTGCATGGGGGATGGCAACGGGTTTGATGATGAAGTGCTTCCACAATCCCCATCCCTGCGCTCTCCTTCTCCAGATTCGCCTCCATCCTTCTCGCCCCCACCCTCTGCTCCTACCACACTTATCAAGCCTAAGCCCAAACAGAGAGAGCGGGAAGGAGGACACACCTTACCCTCCACACAGTCGCTCCACTTGGTCCTGAACTCACTCAACCGAGAACAAGATGAGGAAAATGGAAGAGGTAAAGACACTAATGTACAAGTATACATCAGGTTGAATGAAATCTATATAATGTGGTTTTAACGATTTACTGCTCAGAAAGACGCGCACAGTCTCTCCACATTGTCAATCCCACATGAATATACTGACCCTGATTTCATTTTCTCATCTTCCATTAGGCTGTATGGCTTTATGCACTGATAGTATTCAAATTAAAATTATTCTGTTAATCTGTTGGGTGCATAATCCTTGTTAGCCTAGCTTCCAAAGATTGCTAGAGTTACATTACCCTTGATGATGTATTTATATAACTAAGTTCAGTCTGCAGGTTTTAAGTTGTTTTTTTTGAAAGAACTAAAGGATAATAGCCATTCTATGGCAAAGAGACTTCAAACAGGAAGATAAGGAGGAGGGATTAAAATTAGTAGAACTATTCGATTTCTTACATAAGGGCTCTATGACATCATGTTTTAGCTGCATTTTAACCTGTGCCATATCTAAACCATTGAAAAGAGTCTAAAAAACCTTACATCCTTACCTCATTATACAAATAATTTAAGCAACGTTGTGTTTTATTATTTGTTTTGCCAGTGCACCTTTCGCTCCCTCTTTCCTCTTCACTCCCAGCATCACTGTCTGAGGAGAGTGTGATGACCCTGATGTGGAGAATGCTGTGATTAGTCCCATCCTACCTTTCCTTTTTCTGGGCAACGAGAGAGTGCACAGGATCTGGATCTACTTCTTCATCTCAATATTGGTTTTGTGGTCAATGTCACCACCCATCTTCCCCTCTATCATCTGGACACAGGCTTGGTGCGTTACAAAAGGCTCCCCGCTACTGACAACAGCAAGCAGAACCTGCGACAGTATTTCGAAGAGGTTTTTGAGTTTATCGGTAAGAGAACTTGTCAACTCTTTTGTATTTTAAACATTACCAGACCAAATTACAATGTCCTGGTATGGATAAAGTGTATCAAAATGCACGTCTCTTTCTTTTTTAAAACTGTTAATAGCCTTTGGCAATGGAACAATGATTTTTAGTTCAGGGGTGTCCAATGCTGCTCCTGATGGGACATAATTTTGCAGATTTAGCTCCAACACATGTACCTGAAAGTTTTAGTAAGTCTGAAGGCCATGATTAGCAGATTCAGGCTTGTTAGTGTTGGTTGTAAACTCTGCTGGACATCCACCCACCAGGAAGAGTTTTGGACATGTTTGGGCTAGTCCAGTACAGGTGGTACTATGGAAGTAGGGCATTTGATTTGGCATAGATAGCATTTGATTGGATGACAATTTGTGTAGTGCAAGATGAGTCATCAAGACTGTAGGTTTGTGTTCTGGAAAATAATGTTAATAAATATCAGAACATCTTTATAGCTAATAGGAATTCATTATTTTCCCTATTTTATTTCAGAGGAAGCTCACCAGTGTGGACGGGGTGTTCTTGTTCACTGCCAAGCAGGTGTGTCCCGCTCAGCAACTATTGTCATTGCTTACCTGATGAAGCACACACTCATGACCATGACTGATGCCTATAAGTATGTGCGGGGCCGCCGACCAATAGTGTCACCCAACCTCAACTTCATGGGCCAGCTGCTAGAGTTCGAGAGGGACCTCAACTCTGGGGTAACACCTCGAATCCTCACCCCCAAACTGAGTGGCCTGGAAACACAAGTTTAAAACTGTGGAGCATGGAAGACAAATTAAAAAAGATAAATTAGTGAAGGTAATAATGGATTAGATGAGAGTGAGATTAAATATAAAAGCAGTTTGAGATTGAAGACATAGAGAGAGATGGTAGAAATAACAAAAGAGTCTCAACGAAATAACGGAACGTAGTCAATTTAATTAAATTATATCCACTCTTAAGTCTTTCGGTTTCATATAAATAGCACTTACAGACAGTTGGCAACCAACTCTTCTAATCTGCTAATGATATGTCAAGTTTTAATCCACAATAATATCCTGATTTGCTTAAATTAGTATTACTATTATGAAGCTTGGCTAAACACAAAAGTTGTCAAAGGTATTTGGAGAAAAAACAACTGCAATCAAAGAACTCTCTGGCTGTCAAGCGCAGAAGAAGATCCAATGTTTTGAGACTCTCAGAACTGTGACATGCATCGCATTTGAGACCCAAAAGCTGTAGCAAACTTCAAACTCCTTTTCCACTGTGCACAGAACTTTTCTAGACAGAGTATATTTGATTTCGGTGATCAGTTCAAAGTGCTTTTTTGGGTTACCTTCGCATTAGCTGCCAACTATTTATAAAATTCTCCAATGACATGAAATTCTTTGCCTTTGAATTTTTTTGATACAGCTATTTTGTTACTTGATTTACATCTCGCATCCTTTATCTTTGGCGTCTTTGTGTGGGATGTTGCAATAGAGACTGATGATAATGTTGATGTAGAAGTGGAAGTGATTTCATTTATATTTGCACAGACTAAGTTTTACTAATGGACATATTTTTCATGGGGCATGAACCAGCCATTTATGGCAAATGAAATCCAAAAACCCTTTTTTTTGTATTATTTGCTTGTGAAATCGGACAGAGGGCAGTTTGTACTAAGCACTGTGCTATGAAAAAACATTTTAGAGCAAATAGAGAAAACAGTACAATTTGTTTATATTCTTTTTATTACTGTGATTTTACTTTGTGCAAGCAGTGCAATGGCTTACATTTACACAGATTATTTTTGTGTGCTTTCTGTATGATTTATCCCAGCAAGCATTTTTTGTTTTTAAAAGATGTCTAATAGACGTCTAAACATAGTCCTCTTGGCCAAAACAAGGCCAAACTTGAGCTGTCAAATCTAATAGACGTCTAAGAAGGCCAAAACTAAACTAGTCGTCAAATAAACAGAAATGAATGACTACACTATTAAGTCTGTCTAATCTGTCTATTTGACTATTAAGTTTTCTAGTTTTCTACTAGTCTAGTTTTGGGCTATCTTAGATGTCTATTAGATTTCACTGACAGCCCAAGTTCAGCCTTGTTTTAGCCAAGCTGTATTAGCCAAGCTCTATTAGATGTCTATTAAACACAAAGTTGTTGGCTGGGATTGCTTTTTAGCTGCATATGATGTTAAGGAATTAGGAGGAGAAGGATGTGTGGATTCAAATAGCAAGCTGTTTCAAATTGGTGTAATATGGAATATCTACACTGTTATTACTGTGCGAATTACTGTGATTGGAGCCGTCCAAGCCAAGTCATCGTCATGACCCTCTCTCTCTCTCTTCAGATTTGTTTGGATTTACATTTAGACTTGCACATCAAGTTGATAGGTAGATATGTGTAGTTCATGCAAACTTTGCATGACAAGTGAAAGTGTGCAGGTGTAGCTTAAAGCATTGAGGTTTGCTACCATTTTATATTCTGTTCGCTGCTCAAAAGGATAGTTGACCCAAAAATGAAAATTCTGTCTTTATTTACTCACACTGTAAAACCCAAAAAGTTAAGGTAACTCAAACCATTGTGCAAACTGATTGAAATAAACCATTTAAGTTCACTAAAAATCCTAATGAGTTCTGTGAACTTAATCCATTTGAGTAAATGAGGCAATTTGAGGACAGTAAAACCCAATAAATGAAGAGAACTAAAACCAATTGAGTACTGTAAAACCCAATAAGTTAAGGCAACTGACAGTACTGCACGGCTGATACAATCTGAACACACAAGCACAGACAAAGGATTACTGCACACAAGCGGACTTCTAAAGCGAATAGCTCAAGCTAGAGTTTGATACTGAAATCCAGTGTAACCTACCGTACCAGCAGATTTTGGTGCCATTTAAATGCAGAGCTTTGAATTGGAAATAGAGACAAGGGAATTATGGGCCATTTCCACTGAGTGGTACAGTATGGTATGGTTCGTTGCACATTTATGGTCGTTTCCACTGTTAAAGGCTACCTAAAAGAAAACCGCACCATACTACTTTTTGGTCACCACTTGCAAAGGGTAACTGCCACGGTAAAAAGGGTACCAAAAGGCGAAGCTAGACACGCAGCTAAATGCTATTGGTTTACAGAGATACGTCACTCACAGAAGCAGGAGAATGAAAACAAAGGAAGCAGCATTTTTAAAAACACAGCCGTGACATTACATCGTAATACTATATACATATAATAACAAGCTATGGTCAACCCGAGCTCAAACAAACCTTGTCGTCATCCTGATGAACAGCCACAAAGCCAAAAAGAACAAAATATGCCGTGTTCTGTTGTTGCGAGCGGTTTCACGATCTCCAGAGAGCTCGCCGCACATCTATATTTCAAATAAACTTCTTAAGCTCATATTATTAAGGTGATTATTGAAGCGTTTCTGACATCCGATTCTTTTAGAAAGGGACATACGCGAGAGTGAAGTGCGAAAAAACAAAGGAGAAGCCGGAAAAAAACTGCAGCAGAAGATGCTTTCTGCAAGATAAAACATTAACAAACTGCCATGTTTAACTATTATCATAGCCTTTTGGACTATTATGAACTCAGAATGATGGAATTACTCTCTGACAGAGTTACATGTGCTGCTGAAGATTAAAGACACAGATGAGAGGTTATAAAATACATTTCATATCGAGTTATTACCAGAGATTTTCTGTGGTTTTATATTATGGATGGGTGCGTTCACATGCGGGTCATCCCTAAGAAAGAGAGCGTGATGATGTGCATCGTTGGCTTGGTGCTGTCTATGTGTGTGTGTATGTGTGTGAATGAGAGAGAGCGTGGTGCTGTGGGCTGTGTGTCTATGTGTGTGTGTTTATACAGACAGCTTGTTATATAAAATATATATGCATTTATGTGTATAAAGCATCTGTTTTGTGAGAAGTGCTTCTTATATGATATGTGAACGACCCGTACGGCTTTACTGTGACATTTCTTCAAGTAAAAATGACATTGTCTGAAACTTTCTGTCATACACCACACCCACTAAAAGGGTACCCTTTGGCAGTAAAAACAAGCCTGATAAAGGTGACCCGTATCGACCCATACCGTACTGTACCTCTCAGTGGAAATAGGCCATTATAGGACTGGAAAGAAGTGTTCCTTCATATCAGTGATTCTCAAACTTTTAAGCCAGCGACCCCCAATGTAAGATCGTCAAGAACTCGTGACCCCCTAATACCAAAGCATAGACAAACAATAAAAGTAACTTTAAGCTGTTCCCAATATTTTAACTATATTTACTATACATTACAGGGCTCGAAATTAACATTTTGGCTTGGTAGCACTGGTGCTCCTAACTTTTTAAATGTAGACGCACCAGCCAAAATTTTGTCGCACCGTTACTACAAGTTTTATAAACAGATTTATTGCATTTGAAATCAATAATCAAAACTAACAAGCAAAAAATATATGCATGCATGAGGAAACTATGTCTTAACGAAATCCTGTTACCACAAGAAAATACATTTTTATAACATAATTGAGTGACCAAAAGATACACGGACCGCTCACCGGCCCTGCACGCACAGCTTGACATGAATGAATCTGTTAACGATAGTGTGCTGTTCTCACGGGTGGTGTCTGATATTGCACAGATGCTTTTGACATATACCTTATTTGCATACGTAATTTTAATAGCAATACCGCTCTTTTCATGAGCTGCAATATTAGTTTAATCTTAGTCAGTGCAAGCCGTTTTGCGATGGTGTACGTGGTATTAAAATTTATCTATAACTGCCACTTTCAAGGCTGACAGCATCTGGCAATTAAATGAAGGATTAAACAGAACCTCTTGTGCTTAAAATGTGTAGATGTGGCAAACAGTTACCTGAAATTTCCGTCCCACAGACTTTACAGTGAATGCTTTAGTTATTTCATAGCGGACTTGAAGCCAATGGAAGTCTTTTATCCACTCTTCAATAAGTGTAGATGGTGGATTAACATTCAGCACATGATCAGTAATCAGATGTGCCATTATTTGTAGCTTTAGGTGGTTTCTAAAACTTAATCTGTCAGAGTTGTTTTCATTTGCATCTTCTGTGCTTTACATTTTTGCGGTTGTAGTTCCTATCATCTGAAGGCAGGAGGCGTTGACTGAGTGATTGACAACTGATTTTAACCAATCCATTCGCGTTCAGTTCTAGAGCAGTGGGCCAATAAGAAGAGCGGGGCAAACGTTGTGGGCTTTGTTTACTGCAACAAGTTGACATGACAACAGTTTTAAACTGTTCCTGAGTACTGCGTTTCAAGTGCAAAGATGCATTCTGCCTGAATGTGTCCTAAATACTTTATGAATTCATCAGTAATATATTTTTTAAAAAAATCAGAAAATATTAGCTGTTACTTGTAATACTGAAAAATATATATTAAAATCACTGAACATTGCACAATTTTTAAAGCACTCTCGCGAGCCCTTGAAATAATTCTCAACCCCCCAGGTTAAGAATCACTGCTTTATATGAAGAAATCAATAGGCTACATTTTAAATCAGTAACCTCAATGTGTAACCTGTTCGCTATACCAATGCAGACCAATTTTTCTTGCATACAATGAATGAGCAGTTTGTAAAAGGTTTTTCAACTAAGCTGTTTAACCGAAATAACTTTTTTCAACAAAAAGTTGTCCTTTAATATCGTCCAACATTGTTTTATGTGCCTTTAAAACATCAGTCTCTCATTAGCACTCAATTTGCCAAAACAAAAACCCAAACGATTACAACTTATTGGCATGACTAAGTTATTGGTTGAAAAAAGAAGTATGAACTCTCAGACTATTACATCTTGTTTGAACTACATTTAGCTGTGATCAGACCAACTATACCATGCATATACATCCACTATATCAGCATTAAATATTAAAACTAGACCGCTGATGTGTTTATAGTGCCTTATGGTGCTTTGTTCTCATGCAACAGTAATATCAAATATGCACAAGCGAGCGAATAAAAATCCAAATGCACAGCATCTCACCTGTCTGAATTTGGCTCGGGCCTCTTTCTCTTTCATTCTGCCGTGGGCTACGAGGTAATCAAACACCTCACCTGCAAACCAAGATGAGGAACAAGTCACGGTTAGAAAAGAAACAGCTGCACAAACTAAGAAAAGTAAGCAAAGGTCTGGCTCTAGCATGATCCAAGCCCATATTACTTTACTTTAAGCTTTACTATGAGCAGTACTTTACTATGAACTTGAAAAACAAATAAACAGCCTTAGGTGACTGACGCAACAAACTTACAGTTGTCAAATTCAAAGTATTGGACTCTGAACTGTATTTACATGACATACAAAATAGAGTCTCTGAGTTTCCAATGAAATGCTGTCTCTGAAGCAGGATGTTTTTGCAGCTGTTCCCTAAAGATCCTCTCAATGTTCGTGTAAAGAAAACAAAAACATTTAGAGCTAATAGAACCACACAAATAGAATAAATTTTAGATATTCTTACAGATATCCCACCCCAAAATATGTATTATATCACTTATTTGGTTTCAGGGTTTCTGCAAATTTAAGACTTTTTAAGACCCTTTTAAGACCATTAAAGGCCGCCTCAAACTGTGCATTTTTTTTATAATCATGAATGATTGTAGCATGTCAGACTGCACAAACATGGCTCCCATGTCACACTGATCTCAGCTGTCATAAAGTCAGACTGAACGACAATGAAGATGCGCCAAAGACAAAAGAAAACGCCCCTAAAGTTTGATGTCATCCACCCGTGACACGTTCACTATCCTGCGCTGTGAAATGATTCCTCACAGCAAACGTAAACAATCTGTAGTGGCATTTTTGCACATGGAGTGTCTCAATAATAAAACCAGGAAGAAAAAACTGTTTTGACATTTCCCTGCAGTCGTTTGAAAATGTCGCATGGTCTGCGTCACATAATTCTGAGCTCCAATTGGTTCTAGGATTGACGCTCATCGCAGCTGTTGTCAAACGGGCACCAAGCGGCTGTCTGTGACCATGTCAAACCAACGTTCAAAGATCACAGATTTTAGCCTAAGATTTCAGGAATCTTTTAGGATTTCCCAAACTTGTCTCAGATGACTAAATCGTGGCTGAAATCTCACAGTGTGAGCAGGGCTTAAGAATGAAATTTTAGACTTACACAGCGTTAAACACTAAGCATTTTTTATCTAATGGCCCGTTATTATCATGAGTAATCGTGTAATCATTTTTAGTTTCCTTTCCCTGATTAGGGAATTTTGTTTGGGGATTTTGCTGTAAAACGTCCAAAAGCTGTTGTGAACATTAAAACTTTTATTGAGATGTATTGCTGATCATTGGATAGATTGAGTAGCTTTATTTGGACAAAGCAAAATTATGACCCGTTTAAAATGATTTAAGACCTGCAGCCCAATATTTCAGTCAATTTAAGACTCTTTAAAGGCCTAAAATGTAGTTTTTGATATTTAAGATATTTTAAGACTTTAAGACCCTGCAGTCACCCTGGATTTATAGATGTTGTTCCAAAACTGTATGCATGTCTAAATCTGTAAAAGGAATGTTGTGAGAAATGTTGGTAACAAAGCAGGTTGGTTTCAATTCACAATAACTTGCATTGCATGAATGGAACTAAAAAAACGTAAATGGGAACCAAAACAATTAGTTACCACATTTTCTGCACAAGACTGAAAAAAGCTTGTGTGGTGTAAATGACCATTTCTGAGAAGACTATCCTTATACTTTTTGGTTAAACATTCCAGATGGATTTGATTTAGATTGATCTTTTAAAGAATCTCATGCATTCATTTGCAGTAATATTTGCTCTTCATTTCACAGTGCATTTTGATTTGAGTAAAAAAAAAGAAGCTAAATTTGATATTTAACAGGGACAGTGATCAGAACTATAGTCACATCCTGTTTATTGTAAACTGTCGAGGTGTTTACAGAACAGCTGAACATCCCTGCATAGTGAGAAAGAAACATTATTGCTTGTGGAGGGGGTGGACAAAAGGAGGTTAGAATGAGTTTGGACGAGCTCTGACCTCCGCTGGCATATTCCATCACCAAGTAGAGGGTCTTCTCAGTCTCAATCACTTCAAATAACTTCACTGCATGAGAACAAGAGGGAAAAGAATGTGAAAATGTGACATCTTCCTTTATTTAAATGTACAAATCAGCATTGTTGGATAAACTCTAAAAAAATATATTGTATTAGAGTTATTCTCAAGAGGTTTCACGCTCACCAAATCCAGTTGCACAAAAAAACACTGACATTTGGACAAGGATTAATGAACCCAAATAAAAAGGGGAAACCTGGAGATTCAAGCTGAGAGACTTAAGGGCGATTTGTCTGTCTGCTAAGCTCACCGATATTTGGGTGATTCAAGAGCTTCATGATCCTCACTTCCCGAAATAGCTGAAAATGGAGACAGAAGATGTCAATGTGTGGCAAACAGATGATGTGTTTTTCCTTCACAGAGTAAATATTTCAGGCTTGTGAACACATGAGTAAGATGTGGTTATAAACTTCCCCACCGGCCCCCCAACCAACAGACTCTTCATTTCAGGAAGTATTTGAGTCTAATTTCCTATAATTAGCTGCTGTGGGCTCTACAGAGAAAACGTTTTGCGTCTTGAAAGTCATGAAGCAACAGGAAGAGACACAACTTAACCGGGGTGGGAGAGTTGAAAGAAAACAAACGATAACTTCTGAAATTGCAATCTGACCCCAGTGAACCAGAGGAGGACGGGTCCCGCTCACCTTTTGAAGACTGGAGGAGTTGAGCTGAGTCTTGTCTATGATTTTCACTGCCACCTGAAGGAGAGGGTGAAGAGTTCGGTTAGGGTAAACGCTTGGGAAAAGCCCCGAGGCGGCAGGCACACACAACAGCCTCGCTCTGCCTTCATACTGATCACAATCTCACATCATCAGGAAACAATTCACAGCGCTGCATTGAGGAGATTAAAGTGAGCTGCTCCTGTGGCGAACGCGCACACACATACACCAACCAAGAGTTTCACCTTCGCCCCCTTTTCTCTATCGGTATTAAACCTCTTTGGCCAAGAGTCACATGGTGTCTTATCGGTGTCTCAGACACCAGGCAGTCTCATATTTGCAGGCACAGAGATCCAAAAACAAGCCTGGCTGAATGTTAAGTGCGCTGCAGCAATCAGAGACTGAATGAAAACTACATTGGAAAATGTCCCAAGAACAGCTCATTTACAACGCAGTGTACATGTATGGGTGAATTGAACTTGAATGGCATTTGCTTGCATTCACAGCTGGCAATTTCCCATAAATTACATGCAAATTAGTAGGGCTGGGCAATAAAATCGGTATCGTTATTTACAGAACGATCACCATTGTTATTATCGAAAAAAAAAGATTAGGTATGTAGTTTTGCTATGAAGCGTTATAGTTTTACTAAAATGTGGCTGCCGAGCGTGCACCTTGGAAACAATGCTAATAAGCTTAGGGTGTAGTTTGTAATTTCCAATAGAGGCGCGCGACTTGCATGACGCGCAAATGCCAGCAACGTGCACATGTTGTGCAAGCGACACATATGACATGCATTTTCCTGGCGCACCTAGTTGAAAACATCTGAACTTTTCCAATTTCGGCAAGCACACTGTGATTCATGCATGTAGAACTCACCAATCTGCTTCACATTTAGTATGAAATATACACATTTCCGTAATAACGGCAGACTAATTACCTCAAACAAACACAGCGCAGCAAAACACTGCAGTGCATTTTACTTTTCTCCATTAACTTGTCATCCTCTGAGAAAACGATTGATAGTCGCTTAGTTACAAGAGACGCCAGGGGAGTGTGAGCGCAAAGCCCATTGTAATAATCAAGAAAACCACACGCTCACGCTTGCCACTTCAGGTCAAAATAACAACACATGCGAACAATGAGTGCCGTATAGCACCAGTGAGAAGATTGTAAATTAAAAAGTATGTGAGGATGTAGGGTTGGGTCGATAGACAATGCCATCGTCCATCGCCGATGGCCGATAGACGCCACGATGCTGAGCCAGCATCGCGATCCTCCGCCCCCTTTCGCAAACCCGTTTGTGAAAAATACACACTCAGGCCCCTTTACACTAATACATCTTAGTTTTAAAATGCCATTTTAGAACAAAAACGATTCATATTCACACTGGCGTTTCATCTAGCATTTCTGAACAGCCCTCCATCCAAACGCACGCACACACACACACACAGCCATGCGCTCGTCTGAGCTCCAGCTTAGCGGATGCTTTGAGCACTGCACGTCAGACAGTTTATTAAGGATGTACTGCTGGATCGCATCTCACTATAGTTGTTAAACATGATATTTAATTAATCTTGTCTCTATCCAACGACTCTTCGGTCTTTTGAGTCTATCAGGTAACATGTCACAGCGTCAGAACACAGTTTTAATCTTTCGCTTTCATGCTTGTACTAATTAATCTTAGTGAAAACCTCAGATACTGTTGGTTGGTTGTGCACCTTTTTTAGCAACCAAGTTTGTCAACGCCATTATAACAACACAGATCACTCTGCCTATTCATGCCAGAGTCCCTCGGAAAAGTGATTGACAGGCGGTAATTTGTGTGTCACTTATCTTTATTTATTTAGGATTTGGTTATGGGTAAAACAAAGACCATGCGGGTCAGGTAGTTGAAACGGTAGGCTACAAATAATTAATTTGTTATGAATTAATTAATTATTCATGAATAATTAATTAACCGACGCCTATCACAACGATGCCATCATCCATCGCGATGTTTCACATTAGACATTGCATGATGCCAAATTGATCGACATCGCCCAACCCTATAAGGATGTCCCCAGAGTGGCTTTTTGGTTTCTTTTATTGTGCATCCCAGAGACTAGGTCCCCATCTGAAAGAGTTTTTAGCATAGGGGGTAATAATATAGTCATCCAACTTCTCAATTTTTAATGTTCAGTATGTATTGAATAATGATGGCTGGTTCCTTTACTTGAAAGCTCAGATTTCATTCATTCTTTTTTATTTTATTTTCAGCTTAGTCACTTTATTAATCTGTGGATGCCACAGCAGAATGAACCACCATCTTATCCATCATATGTTTTACGCAGCAAATGCCCTTCCGGCTGCAGCCCATCTCTGGGAAACATCCATACACACTCATACCTCATACACTACGGACAATTTAGCCTACCCAATTCACCTGTACCATGTCTTTGGACTGTGGGGGAAACTGGAGCACCCGGAGGAAACCCACGCAGAACACAGGGAGAACATGCAAACTCCACACAGAAATGCCAACTGACCCAGCCAAGGCTTGAACCAGCAACTTTCTTGCTGTGAGGCGACAGCACTACCTACTGCACCACTGCGTCACCCAAGCTCAGATTTGATTATCATTTGTTTTGTAATAGAGTAATTTATAGAGTTTGAGATTTACCGTATCATTATTCACACCTTTACAGATTTTATGTATCCAGTTTAAGAGTCTCTTTAACGCTTATGTTTTTTTATTACAAACAGATCAGATATTTTGTTAAATATTTTTGTTTTTGACTATAAAACTATTTGCCTTTAGTAATGTTGGTAAATTAAAATTCAGTGCTTAAATAACAAAAAATCTTAATATTCCTAACTGTATTGGTAAAAGGTTTTAAGAATTATCGATTTATCGAATGATATGAACATGATATGGTGATTTTTTTGTGCAATATCACCCAGCCCTTCAAATTTGTAACCACATTTTTGCACAATGCTTCAGCAAATCAGCGATCTCTTCGATGATGAGAAGTAGAGTAGTAACAAGCACCTTAATTGCATGAAAAAAACACGACTCTGGTGTATCTCAGTGGATAAGAGAATGAAACCTTGCCTTGCTTTAGAAAAGAACCTATTTTTAAAAAAGAAAATTCATATATTTTGGTCTATTTGAAAAATATTCTATGATTTTTTGGAGAACTCTAGATGGTGACTCTTCTCTTGAACTGATGGGCATTGAAAGTATATAGATTAGACAAATAGGTTATTGCTGTATTATTTAATATAGTATTATTTATTTCTATTTCTTTCAAAGTGTATTAATAATTTTGATCTAGATTATAAATGTTTTTTATTTTTGTATTTTTTTTGCCAACCGAAAAAATTAAATCTTTATCAACTTGTATGACAATGTTTAAATAAAAAATTAACAATGTAAAGTAATGAAAGGATACTACTGTTGATTGGAGATTCAGAACTGATTAAAAACTGATTGGCTATAAACTGTCACAAGATAGAATGATTTTTACAACAATTAATGCACTTATGTATAAATCATATAAGATCAATAATATGCATTTATAAGAGATAAAATTGAAATATAATTGACAAATCCCCCAAACAAATTCCTTTTAATTTCCCCCTAATTGTGAAATCATCCATGAATAATTATTTGTTCATGAAGCTTAGCATTACCCTTTTTTCCTGTTATTTCATGTCTCATTTTCCTCATTTAGGGTGTTAATAAAAAAAGAAATTAACATATTATAGATTAGAATCTGCTGTAGGCTTTAATATTAATTAGGTCCACATGGAATCTGTGCATGCAGAAATCTGCAGATTTCTGCAGATTTTTAGCCCATCATTGAGTCTATGTATTTACTGTGTAAATATGTTTACATTTATATTTATTCAATTATTATATTTATTTAAATTAATTTCACTAATATTATTATGATATAATCATAAAAAATTTACTATGATTTATGTACAATGCCGTTGTAAAGTAATATTTCCTGTCTTTAGTAGATATATTATTCCAGAGACTTGCCTTGTTTACCAAATAAGTGGATCTAATTGGATTTGCACTGTAAACATTAAATACAAGTTAAAAATCTATTATTTTTTTTATTTCAACTATTCACTTTTTAGTTATGATACTCCAAAAATCATTCCGCATAAATCCTCAGATTTTTAAAAAAAAATTCTCTGCAGAAATAGCAAAACAATGTTCGCAGATCCGGTCTGAGCCTAATAATAATGTACAGAAAAGGTGACTACTGTTACACCCCAAACAATTATGTGCACATGATTTATTTGACACCTGACAGATACCTGATAACCAGAGCATTCTTAGTAACCTGAGCAACAAGCCAAAGCAAGAGTTAGGTCATAGTCATCATCACATTCAGTGTACAGCAGAGGCCAGCCTGTTTTAGTTATTTTTATTATTTATTTTTTTTCCTGAGAGGGCTCAGGTGGCGCTGCTGCTGTTGCTTTCAGATCTAATAGGCATCAGACATGAGCTAACTTGAACAGCATGTTGGTTTCTATTTTGCATTATGGAGATCAGAAAAAATGATTCAAGCACATTCCACCAGCAGATAAACAACATGCCTTTTTAAACAGTGTAATTAGTAGCATTTTTCTTCAGGGCTCAATGCAGTCCTCACCTCTCTGCCGGTGAGGATTGTGTTTGGCCAGTTTGACCTTGGCGAAGTTGCCTTTGCGATGGTTTTGAGGAGCCTGTAGCAGCCGATGTGTGGCTGCTCGTCTGCTGTGGAGTGGGGCATAGTGCTGCGCCCACCGGGCTTTGAGTCCGAGTGAGACTGCAAAAGGAGAGAGAGAGAAAGAAAAACAGTTTAGGCCCGTGTTTGTTTTTTCCGACTATTCCAGACCACAGCTCTTCACCTGGGAACAGTTATGATGGCTGAACCTAAATGCACAGATGGGGAGGTTTGCAGAGCACTGCTGTAATAATATCCTTATCAGAGTTCGGGTAATTCTGATTGGATAGGACTGTCGCCAGTCGCCATCTGATTCTCACACTAAGCAGACATGCAGAGGGAGGCAGAGATGAAGAGTGAGGTAGAAAAGGGAAGAGGCTGTGAAAAAGAGCGGAGATTAAGGATGCACCACAATTTCAGCTGAAAATGACTTGGTTTTTGACTGAAAGAGAAAATAGAAATCTTGGCCAAAAATGAGAACAGAAAACACTTTGACAAATAATAAATATAAAATGCTTCAGGTCTGGTTCAAGTGCACAGACAAATTTCATGTCGTTTAGACATGCACACCTCCTCAGACGAGCATAATGTGTAAAATCCTCTACAGTTAATCTATTAAACATGAATGCATGAGTATTCTTTATATTTAACAATCCAGTTTATATTTACATCTTAACTGTGTCCGAATGGCAAACTAACACACACTACTCAACCTTTTGGTTATTACTAGCACATTAATTATTATTAAAGAGAATTTTCCAATGACAATTTAGCACATCTTATCTGGCACGTCAGAAGAGGAGTCATCTTTCATATGAGAAGGGAGAGAAGCATCTGTGTATACAAACATTTCTACACAAAAGTATGACTTTATACTATTCTGGATGACATTCTACACCACATTCAAACCTTCTGGGTCAGTAAAAAAGTTGACAAAGCTGAATTTTGAGCAGCCATTACTCCAGGCTTACATGATCCTTCAAAAATATTATAAAGAGTCAACAGAGTCCTGGGAGATCCATTTCCTATTTTCCCCATTTTAAAGTTTTCTGGACTCATTTTATTAGCTAAAACATAAGTTACTAAACAAACAGCAAGTCCAGATAATTGAAATCATAAAACATATTTAATCTAAGCATTCATCAAGTCAAATTTAAGACTTTAGACCTTTTTAAGACCATTATGAATTACATTACAAGGTTAACTAGTGGCTTTTTTAATGTAAGGAAGATTATCAAACCATATTGGTAAACAGAGTTAATAAAAGTAAACGTTTATTGAGATGGAATGTTAGTGGGTGCTGGCCCCAATGGGTAGCTTCACATGGACATAGAAAAATTAAGACCCGTTTAAAATTATTTAAGACCTACAACACAATATGTCAGTGATTTTAAGACTTTAAGGCCTAAACATTTGTTTTGTTTTTTTTTAATTAAGAAATTTTAATAGTTTTTAAGACCCTGCAGATACCCTAATTTATGGGCAAGACAAACTGTGCCATTCATTCACAGAGGAACACACAGACTTCTTATTTAAAGAGATAGTTCATCCAAAAATGACTATTTACTCACCATGAACTGGTTCCTAACCATTTTGAGTTATTTCTTTAGTTGAACACAAACAAATATTTTGTGGAAACCTGAAAACCATAGTCTTGCATAGAGGAGGTCAATGATAACGGTTTTTCAGCTTTCTTCAAATTAATATGAGCTAATGATGACAGAATTTTTAGTTTTAGGTGAACTATCCCTTTAAATAGAGTCTTGTAGCATTTAATATTAATAGAAAACTGCCTATTGAGTTGTAATTAAGTGTACTGCATTGCCTTTGAATTATTAATATAAAAAATGTAACAAATTGTGTCACATTCCATATTATACACCTAATTTCTTTGATAATTTTTATGATTGGATTCTACGATTTCAGAATCCACTGGGATTTACTGGGAAAGCGGGTATGACAGCTGCCATGCACTAAAGCTGCCCTTATTTAGAATAGAGGCTAAGATCAATATTTCTATGAACAACACTTCAATAATTATACTGTTTTCACACCTACATGGTACTTCACTACAATAACAGCCTCCAGCAACCTTAAATATTCATTAATGTCAGTGAAAAATAATGCAGGACAATTTCAGTCATTCCAAACAAAGGCTAGTTTAAAATTAACTTCACTTTGAGTGCATCCCCAGCTGATATATATACACATATTGAGCGAGAGAGAAAAAAGATTGAAATAATGCAGGATGCACTTGGTCAAAATACAGACAAAACAGACCGCTAGTCCATGGGAAGAAAAAAAAAAAAGCTGATGGGAGAGCGAGAGTGTGTTTAACAGTGGGGATTTCTCTTGAGCGAGGTACACTCGGTTCTTTCTGTGTTGATTGGGAAACAGAGCATCAATTGTGGCCTGTGCCTGTGTGTGTGCACTCACATTAGAGCTGCAGTCTGAGGACAGCTTGTTGACCGGCGAGGTGAGCACATCATTCCAAACAGATACTCTATTGTCTGGATCGTTGCACATGTTCACGACAAGGTTAATGCCACCATGTTCACATTAGACCATGTGACATGTCTGCGTCTGAACGTCAGTGTGCTTAAGGTGCCTTTTGTCTATGGACAGCAAATATCTTTTTAAAAAACTCAATTTCAAGGCACTTAAAATGCATTGGGTGATGTCTGAGATTTAGTTTTGACGCATCTTTCTCACAACACCCTCATGGAGGCGGATGAAGCTACTTCACTATTGTTCAACACACCCATTACCAGTGATTCAGCCATAGGGTACTACGAAAACAGCTATAAAAGTGCTATTTAAATATTACACAATGTACATATACATAACAAATACCTCTCTGCTATCTTATAGTGATCATCGAATAATATATGTATTACCAATAGAAAATTAATTGATAGAGATTTTTTTTTAATCATCCTGAATGACTTTTACCTTACCTAATCATTTCCATCAGTCTTAGTACACAGTGTCAAGCTTTAAATAGGAAAATTATCAAAACCTTTAACCATTTAGAGCTAGATGCTAATGGTCTAATCTGATTCAATGATCTATGCAAAGATAAGCTAAGCAAAAAGTACTAAATTTACAGCACAAGTCAAAAACGGCATGTATGGGTCACAATTATCAATTCTGTTATTAAGCTAAAAATCATTAGTATATTAAGAATCATGTTTTATAAAGACATTTTGCAAGTTTTATTCTTTAAAGAGGGCACTTTTTCAGATGTAAAATAAGTCTCTGATATCCCTGGTTTGTGTGTGTGAGGTTTCAGCTCAAACTACCAAACAAATAATTTTTTATAACTATTTGAAACTGCCAATTTTAGGCTTAGATACCCTTTTGGTGACTATCGCTTTAAATTTAAATAAGATTGTGCCCTAGCACTTTTTCAATAGAGGGCGGAGCTACAAATGCCTGTGTGTCAGCATAGTGGCAGACTGAAGAACAAGACTAAGATCCTATGCAAGTGAGAGAGAGATCGTCACTAATGGGCATGGCTTTCCCCTTCTGATTACATGTACAATGGGAGTATGTCAATCAAAGTGTTGCTGCAGACTGTTTTTATGAAGTGTGATTATAACAAAATGAACAATTATCATTAGAAGCTGGTTATATTTACAGACTGTTGTCACATATGTGTGCTTAAACCCCTTATAAAAGGGGTTTTGTATAATAGGTCCCATTTAAACATTTCCAATTAAAACAATTGTGTAAGAGGATCCTGCAAAAATCACAAACAAAAAATAGGACAAAAGCGTTCTGATACCCGCACTTTGCGAATTACCCACTCAAGTTTGGGATCTATGTAAAGCTTGGGAATTCCCCTTTCAGGCTAGCTATTCTCCACAATGTCATTACAGTGGTAAGCCAATAGAGAGGCATAAAACAAACCCATCTTGCATCAACAAAACTAGTTTCCTCTTAGCAACAGCCAGTTACAGTAGCTCTGATTGGCTGTTGACAGTGTAAACAATCCATGGATTATTGCTAAATTTAAATGCTAATGACCCCAATAACTTTACAAGCCTAAATTAATTTATAGAAAATCATTTAAAGGATGATACAGAAAATCCAGAGACCATCTTTGTATAGGATGATGCCCTTGAAGATGGCAAAATTGATCAATAGTTAGACCACTATGACTGGAATACAAAGTTTTCCCTAAAGATTTTGAATTGGAGCAGGTTGAGTGGTAAAACTGTCTCAAAGTTCAAGTAAGTCTGTCACAAAAATTCCTTAATAGCTTATCTACGAAAATAGTGAGCTGTGTTAACCAGGAACAGGAGTCGGGGTGGTTTAAGGTCAGATGTGACTTTAGATTTAGATTGTAAATCTAATTGTTAGATTGCAATCTAGATTGTTTTCTCAGACATTTTCACGTTTTTCTCTCGTTTAAACACTCGTGTAACTTCTACCTTCCTTTAGCATGTCCAGAAGTCCAACTTTTTGTGCAATGGTTCGCATCATCCTCTGTCTTTTGGAAACTACCGTGGGTGCCTTGGACGGTGCAGAATGTTTCATCCACATTATGGAGTTTGTTGAGGAAAAAATATATAGGTTTATTTGTGTTAAATCAGTGTACATTTAAACAATTTCCATTTAGTACTAATATGCACTGCTGAGGACTTCATTTTGACATCACAACCACAAAAATGACACTTACGACTGGTTTTGTGGTTAATGATCACAAAAAAAAAACACTTTTATTTTCCTTGTTGTAAAATGAGCCTATTTCCCTATATCAGAGTATTCCTTTAACAACTGAAGAGTAACAAACGTTTTCACTTGTTGAGATTAAAAACTATTGTTAACTGTTAAAACATTAGAATGACATAAATCTGTTTAACAGTCAATAAACAATTACGTATTGTAACTCAAACATTAGCAAGATGCAAGATCCATAATTCTCAATCAAATCTTAATTACATGTAAACAATAATTAAAGTTTTTTTTCCATGGTGAAATATGACCCACATACAGACAATCACCCGCTTCACACAAGCAAGTTTTCCTCTTTCATGACAAAAGGGAAGTGTAATGATCCTGCAGAGAGTGTACGTCACATTGAGCTGATGTGTGCTGCGAGGGTCTGCAGTGACACTGAACACACACACACACACACACACAGCTCTGACCTTCAGAACAGCGGCACTGCTGCTCAGACACCGATTTACACACAGATCACATCACCAAATCTAGAAAACCCCTTCATAGCACATGCAGCACAGGAAAAGCCAACATGAATCTTAGTGCATAAATTTTGCACATTTAACACCTATGAGAGAAATGGCTAGACGCAACAACACACACACGACAGGAAGAGACCTGCCTTCCTCTCAGAAGCTAATAACAATAGAGGTAAATAAGCAACACACTTCGGGCATTTTAAGAGGCCCCCAGAATGAATTTAGAAAAACATCGACAACTCGCCAACCAATGTGAAAAAACATTTAACACAGAACAATCTTTTGGAAGCTTGAAATTGACTTTACATAGTAGTTTATTTATAATACAATCGCCCTCGTGTCACCCAAACATGACCTTCCCTCTTTCAATAGAGCCCAGTATTTCTTTTGACCTAATTTTCCTTGTTCAAAGAGGCCATTTTTTCAAACCACCAAGACTGACATAGCGGTGAGGGCAAAAATATATTTGATGTGAACTATTCCTTTAACAACTACTATACATAACAAAATGATGATGATGATGATAATATTAATAATAATAATAATAATCATAATAATAATAGAATCCAGCACTTCAAATAACAATATTCAATACATACTAACAATAGATCCTAATCCAAAGCAGATATCTGAATATAACGTAGGGCTGGGCCGATAAACGATATCATATCGAATCGCGATAAAATTTATGTCGATAACGATGATAAGCTTTGGACATTTTTACTTGATATTGATCTAAGAGCCAATCACACAGCAGACATGCGCAACAACAGGAATCTGTAGTTGTGTTGAAATTAGAGATGCTGCATGACCCAATATTATTTAGCGAGCTCGATTCACTTTCCCACCAGCAGCATGTGCTGTTAAACTGTTCTTTATTTTAAATGACAAATTTTACGATTTTTAATGAAGTAAAACATTAATTTTAAAATGTTTCTGTAATTGTATATATTTTTTAAACGCAATAAGTAATAGGGCTGCACCATTCTGGCTAAAATAAGAATCACGATTTATTTTGCTTGAAATCAAGATCACGATTTTCTCATGACACTGTAGATGTAAAATAAAAGTTAATATAAGTAGGCTATTATTATTGTTAATTCTCAAACATACAGTAAAACAACAAAAATAATATTAGGCCTATATGTAGGTCTACTGTTGGTTAAAATGCTAAATTTTATATAGTCTTGGAACGGTGGACTTGAACAGACTTTAAATATGTCCTGGTTGTTAATTCACAATAAAGTGATGACATCAGTATACAACTGAACATAATAATAAAGTTGAATTATTATGTTTGAGAAATGTGCTTGCAATCTGTCATTGACAACATTATTAGACCATTTTTTTCCACTGGTAAAATGAGGCATTTGTCATTTTCAGATTCCCCCATGAATTAGATTCAATATTATATAGGCTAGAGAAGTCAAACTGACCCAGTAAACACTTCTTTTCATGCACAACACTTTGTGTTTGCTATGAAAGAAAATAACATCAAATACTTGTAATAATAATAACTCTAAATGATCAAGTAAATGATGTGCAGAATGCTGTTCATGTCATGGTTGCCATCATTTTGGAGTTCATTTTGCAACAAACTGAACGTTATTTGCAACATTATTACCTGTTATTCACAGCCGGTTCTCTTCACTAAAGTAAACATGGCAGGCATTTGCGCGTCATCTAGGTAGTAAACAAACTGTGCTTGACGATTTTGCGACCGCGGATACATCATTACATTAAGACAGAAATGACATTTCTGGTGAATTATACAGTATGTGACACTTTTAACACCATTTGGAGGTGTCCATGTTGCTGAGAATGGTATGTAAAACAATGTGAAGACTTGTGCGACACCCTTTATGCTTCTCTTCTGAGCTTGAAAATATAATTGGCTGAATCGTAGAAAAGATTCATTAAGATTGTGTGTAGGGTGGAATCGAGATGATCTTTTTTCGATTAATCGTGCAGCCCTAATAAGTATATTTTTGTTTGTGTACTGTATATATGCTTTCAGTTGCAGTTCCTCACAATATTTAATTTTATATTACAGAAAAATGAAATATCCAAAAAAAATCTGAGTAATGTGTAAACCGGTTTTGTTAATAAACAATACTTTAAATTGTTATTAATGTAGCGGCTAGTCTTTGTGGCTTCAGCCATTGTTGAGATACTCTTAAAACTGGAAGCACTTATATCGAAATATATATATTCTAACCGTTCAATATGGAAAAAATTATCGAGATTGCATTTTTGAAAAAAAGATGTGGTAGTCTGTGTCAATAGCCTGGTGGTTAATGTGTCAACACATAGCACCAAGGTGTTCACGGCGACCCGAGTTCGATTCCCGGCTTGAGGTCCTTTGTCGATCCTTCCCCAATCTCTCCTCCCCACACTTTCTTGTCAGTACAATCTCCACTGTCCTATCCCAATAAAGGTGAAAACCCCTAAGAAATAATTATTAAAAAAAATTTTAAACATAAGATGTGCTCTAGCATTCAGACACAACTAAAAGACAATCTTAAAAAATGTAAAGTCACAAGAGATTTGTTAAGCATTAGACTACTTTTAGCATGTAACCTTTTTTTTAATCACTTTTCCAAAATGTAATGCAACTCTCAGGTATCAGCACAATGTATCTGTAAAGTTTCCACTCAAAATCCTCCGCTGGTCATCCATTATACAGTGAATTTCCATTTCTAATCTGACTCTAAATATGCCAGTATTGACATCTTCGGAAACAAATAGTTCAAAAACAACTTAGTTTGTCATGCAGCTATATTGCGTTTGTTTTTGACTTACTTAGAAAATAAAAAGAGAAAATATATGGTGTAAAAAAGCCAGAAATAGACCAAGAATGAAATAAACAGGAGAGAACATGTCATTTGAACATCCCCTCCTTCCAATTCATACAAGGATGTCATGACTTTGCTTGTGTTCATGGCTGAAAACTAAAGAGAATATATAAATAGAAGTACTTGTAGTAGTTAATCCAGAAAAAATGTCTAAATACAACATAAAACCGGGCATAAATCTTGGAAAAAATCCTCACAAAATGACAAGACATGCTAACTTGGCTAAAACACTTGGATATAACTCTTTCTGGGTCATACCAGCACGGCGTAAAACCAAAGAGTCTCATGTGTCAGTTTGTATATAAACGTAATAAAACAAAAACACAGAACATACTAAATGAACTGCAGTTAAATTTCACCGTCGATATTATTTCACCTTGTTAAAATGCAAAACTAAACCACTAAACTAAATGACTAAATCATTAAAAACACAAATGTACCTCTAGTTTAGATGTCGGGGTCCATAAAAATACCCGCCGTGAAGAGTTTAATCTCTTCTAAGGCGCGTGACAGAGGTGAAGACAGATACTCCAGGACTGTTTCAAAACAAAAGCCAAGCGTTGATAGCCATAGACGAATAACCCTGAGGAAGGCTTCAGGGGCCAGGAGGTCTCAGCCTAAAATAAGATCCACATGCTGACCACCCCAGGGGAGCCAAGCTGGGAAAAGCAGCTTCCTCACAAACCGTAGCACAACAGGAAGTTGAGCTAATTCCCAGGAAGTACAGTGATAGAGGAGAGTGAGAGACACACGAAAGGAAAGAAAAGAGCCAAAATGGTTTGGGTTTCAGTTGGTGTACAGGAAGCGACGTGTCTGGGTTTGTCAGGAGGAGTGGCTGCTGGAGCGAAAAGAAGCCTTCAAGAATCTCTCTGGAAACGAGAGCTGACATGCCCGGACAGCTGGGAAACAAGACAATGGGACGGAGTGAGAGAAGACAAACTACAGACTGAGCCCTTCTGAAGGTTTCCACAGTTCATCTGATCCTCGAGCACTGAGGCAAGGATACAAGAATGACACGCCAATGATGTCATCATTGCGTAGAAGTGGAGCTGCGTTTTAGAGGAATTGAAGGGATTAAGGAGCTTACCGTAATTAAAAGTGGATGTCATATGCAATTATCTGAGACTAAATGAAGAGCATTAGGGGGGGGAAATACATGTCTAATGAAGGAGAAACTACATTAACCAGTAAGACTGCAGAATTATATTGGTCTGCAACAAAATTACCCTACTGATTGCTGACAAGTATATGTATTGTGAAAAAAAGAAAAACTAAGAAAGTATATTTTGGCTTAATATTTTAAACTACCTGACAGGGATGCTCCAATCAATCGGCTAAAGATCGGTATCTCGCCGATAATCACATTTAATGACTTGATCGGTACTCGCCAATCAGAGGTGCGTTTCCGAAAACCATCGTTAGCCAAGTAAGGTCACAAGTTCCATCGCTACATAGTTCATTGATTTGGCATTTACCAAATCCGTTGTTCCAACAAACATTCACAAACTGCATCGCAAACTTGTATACTTGCAACTACACCTCTAAAGCTGTACTTAAAAGCATAGTTCCTGGCTATAGGCTACTTGAACAATAAGTTAGCATTACAGGTATTTCCAGTGTAAACAAAACTCAACATAGAAGAACATAGAAAGCCCAATTCCATCTAGTGTTTTAGAAGTGTTGCTGTCAGAGCAACACAAACAGAACGCAAAAATATAAATGCTACGTGCAAGGCATGCACTGAGTTACGGCGATCACTCAATGCAGAAGTATAATTCAGCCACAAGTAGGGTTGGGCGATGTCGACCAATTTGGCATTGTACGATGTCTAATGTGAAACATCGTGATAGATGGCGTCGTAGGCAGCGGTGAATTAATTACTTATGAATAATTAATTTCTAACGAATTCATTATTTGTAGCCTACGGTTTCGACTACCTCTGCCACATGGTCATTTTTTACCCATAACCAAATCAAAAACAAATGACTCTGGCATGAATAGGCAGAGTGATCGGTGTCGTTAGTGGCGTCGACAAACTTGGTTGGTAAAAAGGTGCACAACCAACAGCAACCAACCAACAGGTTTTCGCTAAAATGACTAAGTACAAGCGTGAAAGCAAAAGATTGAAGCGGTGTACTGACACTGTGACACATTACCTGATAGACTCAAAAGACTGAAAAGTCCTTAGATAGAGACAGGATTAATTAAATACATTTAACAACTATAGTGAGACGTGATCCAGCGGTGCATCCTTGATAAATTGTCCGACGTGCACTGCTCTCTGGGGTTTTGTGCTCAAAGCAACTGCTGACTGCTGGAGCTCAGATGTGTGCATATGTTAGAGCACATGACAGAGAGTGTATGTGTGTGTGTGTGTGTGTGTGTGGTCACGTGATGTGCATTTTCAGTGGTATATTGTAGACAGAGGGCTTTTCAGAAATGTTAGGTGAAATGCCAACGTTGACGTGAATCGTTTTCGTTCTAAAATGTCATTTTAAAACTAAGACGTATTAGTGTAAAGGGGGCCTAAGTGTGTATCTTTCGTGAGCGGGTTGCTGCTGCGACGGGGGCGGGCGGAGGATTGCAATGCATGCTAGCATCGCCTATCCACCTAACCCTAGCCATAAGGCTTCATTTTTTTAACATTGGTTAACTACACTACAGGAAACTAACTACAGGAAGGCATTCATTTTAGTTAACATTCATTTTTAACATGAACAATTACCACATTGGATTTTAATAAAGTATTTAATAAAACATCAGTTTACTAGTGAACCTTGTTGTAAAGTGTTACCCCCATTTTAAATAAAACTAATTGTTTATAATTTTTAATAATTGTCTAATTATTAATAATAACCTACAAATACATTTTAAAACCTATAAATAAACACATTTAAATGAGTAATTACTGAAATGCTCTTTTAAACTTCTAGACTAAAGAAAAAGACCTCAAAATTACCTACAATTAATTGTTTCGTTATTATTTTATTTGACCATTCATTACTTAAGTCTATCAAAAACAATTCAACAGTAAAAAGCTGTACAATAGCCTAGAACTAGCTAAAATTAGATTTTAAAAAGACATTTTCATTTTCTCTTGACCTATTAATATAAAATAGTTCAACTTAGACAGTGAAAGTCACTTTAATTTGAACTCATTCACTCCTGCCTCAATTCCTACTAACAATAATCCTACTAATAATATCCTAATAATAACAATAGAAGCAATCATTTTTTATTCCATGACTTGGCCCACACGGAATCTGCGCATGCAGAATTATGCAGATTTATAGCCCATCATTGATTCTGTTTATTTACTTGTGTAAATCATGTAAATTTATATTTATTCAGTTTTTTTATTTATTTCAGTAATATTATTGACTAATATGAAAATATTCATATGATTTATTTACAATACAGTTTGTAATGTTTTTCTGTCTTTTAGTAGAGATATTATATAAGAGACTTGCTTTGTTTACCAAATAAAGTGGATCTAATTGGATTTGGATAGTAAACATTAAATAAGTTAAAAAGCTATTATTTTTTTATTTTATATACTAAGGTTTTAGTTATGTTACTCCTAAAATCATTCCGCATAAATCCACAGATTTTTTACAAAATTCTGCGCAGAAATGGCAAAAAAATGTCCGCAGATTCTGTCTGGCCCTATCCAGGACTCATTTTCACGCAAATTAATTCTTCTGTGATATTTAAATGGAGCATGTTATGAGATCAGACAAAAATACTGAGCATGTTATGAGATCAGACATGTATATATATATATATATTGACTCTTCTGTACTCTCCAAATATTACCACGGTGCAACAGAGGAAATTTTGTGAGTCACCCATGAGTAGAGTAATCCTTTTAAACCCAGGATCGAACATGATTTCGCCAGGACAACAACTTTAACATGAATATTTACAATTTCCAACCAATTTCCTTTAGCCACCTCAACCGAGCTGACAGAACAAACTGTATCTTCGACACATGGTCCATGTGCGTGGGCTTTTTTTTCTGGGATCTCTGAAAGACAGCAACTGACAACATCTGATGTGTTATAACAAGACAAACGCAATGAGTTCAGCAGTGATTTCACAACATCTGCCCAAATCAGTGGCGTTTACAGTTGAAGCACCACACCCGTCAGTAAACATTAAACAGCCATTACATGTGCCACAGATTACTGATCACTCAAAGACAAATCAAACACTATGAAACGGACAGACGGTTATCAATTTAACCATCTTTACAACCCAAAGAAAGCAAGCAGTATATAAACAGTGCGCTTTCCTGAGCTACAGATCAACTAGCTTTACCTGTCTCCTAGAAAAACCAGTTTCGCCCAACACCTTTATTTCCTGTAACCTAGAACCAATAGGAAAACCAACCAGATGATCCTGCTCCACATCTCCAACACAAAACCCTTCATTTAGGCCATTCAGCTAACTAGACTAATAATGTAGTTCACATGGACTTGAGACTCCTCATTATGTCATCGGTCAAACCGGTTGGAGTTCTCCGACTCCTCGCTGAACAATCAGAGTGTTTTGAGCAAGATTGGTTTCATCGCTTGTCGCTGCTGACGTTTAGGGCCCGGTCACAGACGTCAGAGCTGACAAACATCCAGGAGAGGTTTGTTTTATTGGGACGGTAATGTGTGCAAACTAGCTAAAAGCCATTATATTTCAGAAAATGAGGTCATGGTAGAGTTACTATGATCAGACTGCATTCACCTTCATGGTACAACTATGAAGCTTTGTGTTGCTATGGAGACCTGTAGCTCAAAATAATACATGCTCACCTCAGTCTTCAATGTCTACCTGAAGAGACCTGCAGTTCAACATGATATCTGACTTTCCAAACATACTCGAGAAAAAGCAGTTTAAAATGTGACAGCGTAAGCTAGTATCATCTACTTAAAACAAATTGTGCATGACTTGCTTCAATTATTTTATATATATATATATACACAGTAGGGGTGCAACGGTTCAAACCACACACGGTTCGGTATGTATAACGGTTTTAGGGTCATGGTTTTTGTATGGTACAGAATGTGCCATGTTAAGAAAAAAATAGCTTTTCTGAAAAATTATTTTAAAAAAAAGAACACACAAAAAAACAATATAGATATTTATTGAAAAACAAATACCTGACAACAGCCTTCACACATGACTAGATTTGCATGTTCTCTCATTTATTAAATAAAAATAGGGCATTTTAAAAATTGTATGTTGAAATAAAATGCTTAAGAAAAATAAAAAGCTTCCCCTCTTTTCTGTTTTACATCTTGACTCAGCAGTCTCAACCAATTATGCAGATAATAACTGTCAACACATCTTAACAGTACTTTCAGACTTTTCAGAAAATATATTCAAAAAACAGATTTACATACTAAGAGGTGATTGGACATGGTTGATTGGACAAACCAATATTAATAATGCATATTCTGAACCACGGATCACACTGAACTGTGAGTGGACAACAAAAGTTTACAGAGAACCGTTACATCCCTAATACACAGTGCTTCCAACAGGTTTGAAATATACTTGTGGTGGTAGCCGGATTGAAACATACCTAACCCGCAGCACATGGTTACCTACACGACAAAAACAAGTGATTTTTAACAATATTTTTATTTATTAAACACTGTTTCTTTTCAATGGGTAGAATTTTTTTAATTTATTTAAAAATCCACTATTTGTTTTACTTTTATTCTATTCAGGAGCAATTGTGCACCCACTGACAGGTAAAATCTGCTGCTGACATTTTGTACAGTATTGCCAAACATATTATATATGTATAAAATATGTAATATATCAACATCAAATAAAAAATATACATAAAAAATGAGAAATAAATGACAGAAAGGAAATCTAAAAAGTATAATAATAACAAGAAAAAAATAGTAGATTACTTAAGGCAATTGAGTTGATTAATCTTTTCTAACAGTGTGCATATATTTTGCAGCCAGTTTAGATGTTATTTCGTCCTCTCTGAGTATAGAGAAAAGTTTATCAGAGTCGTTTAGATTAAATAATTAATTATAATGTTTCTCTCAATCTCGCGGCTGTGCATGCGCTGTCAGCTGCGTAGCCAATTGAAAGTAAATCAGACTTAAAATAAAAATGACAACAGCTTAGAAAATGAAAGCAAAAGCAGAATCCTGGACATTTTAGGAGATTTAGAAACCCAGGACGGATGCATTTTTAAGTCGCAAAAAGGCACGTCTTTGTGGGTCTCTGCAGAGCACATGATATTGTCTGTGGAAGTATTGATCTTGCGCACACACAACGAGAAGTAGGAAACGTGCAGGGTGAGAGGAGATTTTCCACTAGTTAATAGATCGCGGATGTTTGGATATTGGGCAGATGCCAAAAAAAAAAAAAGTGTAAAAGGATGATATTAATAAAAATATAAAATGTCACCAAATATACTTGGGCGGACATTAATATACCTGTACAGCCCGCCCAAGTAAAATCTATGTGTGGAAAGCACTGTATATATACACACACACAGATACTAATATATATGT
This sequence comes from Danio aesculapii, assembly GCF_903798145.1. Classification (NCBI taxonomy): domain Eukaryota; kingdom Metazoa; phylum Chordata; class Actinopteri; order Cypriniformes; family Danionidae; genus Danio; species Danio aesculapii. The sequence continues at coordinate 18,557,559 of NC_079455.1, read as the reverse complement.
AATGCATGAAACTGGTGAAATATATTATACACATGTAGACATGTATAAATGAGCTCTGCTACTACAGCAACTAAAAGTGACAGTAATTCCAGCATTTGAAGAGTACAACATTACAAATATTACTAAACAATTGTGTAATTATACATAATTATTGTGTGTTTGTGATATATATATATATATAAATAAAAAATACAAAAATCGGAGCCATTTTAGTTCCTCTATTAAATGTCTGTTCAACTCTTTTGACATGTTGATAACACAATAAAAATCCAAATGAACAGAGCCGTTTAATCATGTCTTTAGAAGAGGCGCCATCACTTTATAAGTTGAACATATACATTTTGCCATTTATTCACATATAAACAATGATCAGCAAACATAAACAGAAGATTCAATCATATGTACTTGATGTAAAAATAAGTTGAATGGGATTGTGAGCATTTTATAAGTTCTTTCCTCTCACGTATGAACTTAGTATGTAATATATATAAACCACTAACAAATTCACTGATTATTTCATTTAATAAACACAAGATTACGACACAGCTCTGTTTGTTCTAGGGCTGCACGATACTGGTAAAATATGCAGTACTGCTGCTGAGTATTGCATCATCATCATCATATTTCTTGTGATACATTTCCCTAATGAAATGCTTTTAAAATATTACTTAAATATCTAGGGTGACACTTAAGGTGGCTTAGTGATTAGCACTGCCGCCTCACAGCAGGAAGATGGTTCGAGTCCTGGCTAAGTCAGCTGGCATTTCTGTGTGGAGTTTGCATGTTCCCCTCGTGTTCGAGTGAGTTTCCTCTGGGTGTTCCAGTTTCCCCCACAGTCCAAAAACATGAGCTATAGGTGAATTGAATAAACTAAATTGGTAGTGTATGTGTGTGAATAAGTGTGTATGGGTGTTTCCCGGTACTGGGTTACCGTTGGAAGGGCATCTGCTGTGTAAAACATATGCTGAAAACGTTGGTGGTTTGTTCTGCTATAACGACCACTGATTAATAAAGGGACTAAGCTGAAGGAAAATGAATGAATGAATTTAAATATCTAGCTACATATTTAGTTAGATTGTTTATTTATTTAAGTGAAGATCGTCCTAAAATAAACAGGGAAAATAACCTCAAGTAATAACCTAAAAGTAAATATCATTCAGAATCAAGATAAAAAGATTTTAAGGTACAAACATTGACTTCAAAACACTGCATGAAAACCTCAGCAAATATGCAGATTCTTATTCCTTTATTTTCCTTGTCTCTACTCTGCCATTAGTAATTATTTTCAGCTCTCTGCTCTGAAGCTCTAGGTTCACCTTTGGGTCGGTCTAGCCAATAGCAATACCTATTGGGGAGGCAGATATAAAGATAGTAAGCCCCTAAACCAAACAATCCATCTGATTTGGCTAAATTTGGATAAACAACCTAAGCATGCTTGGAATATATCCTAGTTACATCATATTTTTAGGCACATTTCTAGCCATGCACAAAACTGCTTAATCTAATTTCAGTTAATACAATGAAAACCTAAATCTCATTCCTCTTTCACAGAGAAAACATTTGGTTAAAAAAAAACAAGTAGCACATCTTGCCCTACTCTCCCCTATTTGTAAACAGAACTCAACAAGCTGGCTGGGAGACAACTTTGTCACAGTAGTGTCAATGAGGTGCTATTGGTTGAGGAGCAACTACACATGGTGCACACATCCCATTGAATTGCTGGTTTTTAATTACAGAGTCTTAAAGGAAGACATTCAGGTCCATGTGAATGACTAATATCTGACAAGGATACAAAACCCACCCTGAAGACGCAACAAAACACACCCAAAAGAGGATCCCGAATGCGGGAATTTTGCTGAGCAATAGATCACAACCGTGTTCAACATGGATGGTTCGTGGACTAGAAGGTCATGGAGAAGCAGAGGCTCCACTTGAGGGCCAACTGTCTGAGACGCTGGGGGAAAACAGCGGGGTACGCTGGCACACGGGGGAGGGGGAATAAAGGAGGGGTGTGAGCCAGCTTGTCATTTATCAGTATTTTTATCACAACATGACTATTTCAAGAGGAGGGAGGCAGCAGCCAGTACACAAATAGACGCCAGCTGAACATCCCCCCCCATTGGTGAAAGACTACGACACTCCAGCCTCAGAGAGACTGTGAGCATGTGAAGCTCAAACCACAGGTGATCTGCTAGAAACATGCCTGTAACCACCAGAAATGAGACAATTTACCACAGTAGTTACAAATGGCCAAATTGTACCCACTCTCTGCTGTTAAGATGACACAAAGAGCTAAGTTACATGTGGTCTGCATCAGTCTAACAGTGCTCTTTTCCTCAAAATCATAGAAATGGCCAATCGCATTAGTAGGCAGAGATTACAGTAGAGCACAAATGCCAGCACAATGTGTACTTTTAAGAGGATAGTTCACCCAAAAATGAACATTTACTCACTTTTCACTTCATTCAAACCAGTTTGGGTTCATTTTTCTTTTGAAGACAAACGAAGTAACACTGAAAACACTGACTTCTTTTCCTTCAAATTTCACCATCTGAATTTTAACAATGGTATACTTTATGTGATTAATAGTTTGTGTGAAATACATTTTGCGTTTTAAACAAAACATAAACTAATGGGTCCCCCTCAACGTTCAAGACATGATTATGGCCTATTCTAGTTGTAGATTATAAACTTCTAATCAAATGAGAACAATTTTTTCCCAGTGGTTAAGACAACAACTGGAAAACAACAAAAATAATGACTACTATGTAAGGAATATGTGTGTGGACGTGTAAAGATGAATATGTGTATGGATGAATATGTGTATGTAAGGAATGTATGCAAATTAGTGTTGGCACGGTACTGGAATTTGGCACCAATCAGTACTGACATTTTAAAAACGTCCATTTCCCACTAACATTTGATCGCTGAACATTTAAGCACATTCTTAAACAGCGCTGATTTGCCATTGTGTTCATGTGCTCAACAGAAATTACTGTGATTAGCCATGAAGGTCATCAGTTCACCAAACTCACTGCTGCACGCACTCACTCACAAATTCACAGCTGAGTGTAAACACACTGAAGTGCTCTAAAGCAGTGAATGTGCTCAACAGCACTCAAATGTTAGCCGGAAATGGATGCGTTTAAAATTTCAGTACCAATAGGTACCGAATTCCAGTATCTTGATGATGCATTGGTATAATCGTTTTTAAGATACACAGCGGCTTGGAAAAGACAAGGTTTTAAAAAATTTTCTGCAATACCATTCCTAAGGTATGTGTAAGATTGTTTTATTTATGTTATTTTAGGACAACAGTCTCTTCAGCAGAAAAGATATCCAAAGATGCCATTTTAACCTGTTAAAAAAATCTTTTTTTGAAACAAATGAAGGCAGCAGAAGTCTATAATTCATTCAGCCTGACATGTTTACTCTTCCAAAATATTCTAAATGTTTCTCAAAATAAAATATATAGTGTTCAAAAAGAAAAAATGTTTTTGTATTTACCTCAAACATTTAAAAAATATATTTTAGAGCAGTAATCCCAATACCGTGAAACCGTGATATTTTTATCCAAGGTTCTCATACCGTCAGAATCTTTTACCGGCCCATAGACATGGGACGATAACCGTTTTTAAGATATACAGTAGTTTGGAAAAGTTAAGGTTTTAAAACCTTTTTTTTTCTGCTATACCGTTCTTATTTACCATTCTAACGGTTCGATTTTTTTACGCTTTGTTTTTTAGGACAACAGTTTCTCCAGCGAAAAATATGTCCAAAGATGTCGTTTTAAATTGTAATCTGTGTTTTTGAATCAAATGAAGACAGCAGTCAATGCCTAATCGTGACAACACAAGTGTGAATATGTGTAATATAGCGGTTAGGACAACAACTGGAAAATGGCAAAAATCATGACTATTTTGTAAGGAATGTGTATAGATGTGTATGGATGACTGTAAGAAATGTGTGTGAATGTGTAATAAAGTGGTTAAAACAACAACTGGAAAAAAGACAAAAATCATGACTTTTTTTTAAGGAATATGTACACAAAACTGTGATTTTCACCCATCACAGCAGTATCTGTTTAAAGTTTGCAAAGCATTGCGCACAAAGATTAACATTTAAAATATAAACACCTCTTCTAATGACACTCCTCAAATCATGCCCGACTGGAAATGCCAGTCCAGATTGACATGGTTGTGGATCACAAATCTCCAGAATCATTACACCACAACTCCTATCAATGCTTGCAGAGTAAATAAAACAATATCTGATTTGAAAAAGAAATCTACATGGATAGCATCCCGGGATGATTAAAACTTTTTAAACAACATCAGGCCAAACAGATTATATATGATTCCCTTAAACCACATGAAGTTTTTGAGAGAAAAAAATGCTGACCAACCTTTTCAGACTGAAAAGCACAGTAAGACAGGGTACAACTTGGCAACAGAGACATTTTAGCAAACATTTCATCTTCACTATAAACAAACCACACACTCAAACTGACTCAAATCAGTCCCATGAGATTTTCAACTGCAAGCTGCTTAGTGTTGGTACTATTCTGCCAGTGAGTCACTGAAAGAGGATCAGTCTTTTTTGGTTAAAAACCAACCACAGAAAACAAGCTAACCACCATTATTTATTTTAGAGAGAGCTTTTGAGGTTCCTTCCATGATTTTAGAGAACCTAAAGAACCAAAAAATTTCAAGATTTGATCCCAAGTGTGGCAAAGCTACAAAATTACTCAACGCCAAGCATCAATTTGACCTCAACAAGTGCCTAAAACAATGTCAAAAAAGTACAATTGTAGCTTTTTTTGTACATGCTTGATCCAAAGTCACACACAAATTAACAGGGCGATCCACCATGTAATCTCAAATGCTATTGTAAGGCTGCACAATATTGGAAAATTTGGACAATTTGCCATATTTTGTTCTGCTGCGATATAAATCCCGATATGATATAATTTCACCAGTTGATTTGAATAGCTCTATTTGAAAAGATTTCATTTATTTAGATCAACTGAGATGATAAAGTCTATTTCTATATTGGCATATAATTAAAAAAAAATTAAAATTTATAAATAAACAGTGCTTTATGGTTTTCTGGAGAATCTAACAGTAATAATGTACAGAAATTGAACAATCAAACGTAAAAAAATAACCTGGTCATCATTGTATACATCATTTTTAAAATAATAATTTAATAAAACCTTTATATTTCAATTTTTAATAAATAATCTAATCCTGAAATGTGATTATTGCAGATACACACATTGCGATATCGATGCTCAAACGATATTACTGTTCAGCCCTACTTTGTTGTTCACATTAATGTAAAATAAAGTGATTTAGTTTCTGTAAATCTGATTGTCTGAACATAAATACAAGCCTAAACTAAAACTTATAACCTAAAAAAAAATAATCTACCAGATTTTTTAAAATCTTAATTTGTGTTCAGCAAAAGTCTTACAGGATTTGGAATGACATGTTTACATATAATGTCATTCAAACTATGCCAGAACGTTACCTTGGTGTAAACTAGCACTTTCAAACATTTACTGTTGGGAAAAAAAGTCAATAAGTGCAGCAAAAGAAGAATGGGAGCATGCATTTTATAATAGTTAATATTATAATAACCAGCCACTGATTTGAAGCAATGTGTCTTATTAATAGCACTACACTAATATGACAGACTTGTACTTTAATCAACTAATTTTTTTTACGGAATCTTCCCGACCCACTTGAACTTGAAAGATTACTTTAAGTAAACTAAGGGATTTCTATCTTATCATCAGACACTAAAGAAATCCACAATGTAGTCAATATGGGCAAATACAAATCGTGAATACCTGACATCTCAAAACTATATTTGACAACGGACGTCTCTTCAGTTTGTGGTAAAGAGGAGAGCTATTAGCCAACACTATTGCACTGTTTCCGGTTTACACAACAAATCTAAACAGCATTTTTGCATTACTCAGTTTTTGCAGAGAAAATAAGCAGCTAAGATGGTTAATGAACTAAGACATCGGCCTGCTGCACAGAGTAAAAGAGAGAAGGAAATTGATCATAGATGTTAATAATTGAGGTAAAGTTGGTTTCACATTTCGCACATTCGTTCAGTGACAACTTGATGTGACATGCTCTCTATATTGTTTACTATGGTACTGTGAATATTCGGTCTCTGAAATCACATGCAAGTATAACTTCAACACCACATTAGAACTATTTCTTTGACTGGACAATGTTGTACTTTCATAGTCATTGGCTGAGAATATGATTTCACTATTTAGAATTTGCAAATAATATTTTTCTAAATTTATATTATTAAGGAGAAAGTCTGAATGTGTGAATATTAAACCAACTTGACCTCAATATGTTTACAAATGTTTTTAAACGCCTAAATTCGACTCACCTGGCCAGAGGAGTGGTCATGGATGGCTAAAAGTGGTTATCCTGGTCGACATCGTTTTGAGGATGAATTAGACAGTTTATAATCAGAAACTGAACGTCTTCACAGGTCTCACAATTCAATCAGATGTGACATGGACAGAGCACAATGAGAAGTATCCAAAGTCCAAGTTGTAAAGAGCCCCCTGAGCTCTTTGTGAGACCCCCAAAACCAGTACAGAGTAGGTTTAAATTACGTTAAATGCTGACATTAAGTCATAGTTTGTTTACTATTTTCGGCAGGAACACGAGTTTAATTTGAAACAAAAATCGACGAAACACTATAGTCGGTAGTCAACATTAAATGTGAACTTCCTATGTGATTTTTCTTCGGTTAAACTAACGAATTTGCTGGGAAATTACAGTATTAAACAATCTAAACCCGTCTACTAGTGAATAAAATCAACAGAATTGCCCCCAGCACAATTGTGCAAAATCGAGTCCGAGGGACTCACAAGTTTTATTAGGCCGGTAGGCAAAGGGTCCCAATTCAGCCGTAACTATTAATGTTCGGCTTTAAATAGATGTGCATCTGTAATCTCAAAAGTTAGCTCCTGTTTTCTTCTGTCGAAGGTTCCAGGAAACGCATATGAAAAGTCCTGCTTAGCACACAACACGAGAAAAATTCAGGGCAAGTTATCGAGCTGCTCCTTTAAGTTAGCCAACTCAGCAGCGTTCAGATCGGCGTTACTCGCAGTAATGTCCGTCACACAGGTGTCAACATGTCCGTTTTTAAGCAGAATTAAACTCCAGATGTCGTCTCGAGATAACAAACTAAACAATCCAAGCCCAGAACCATGAGAGATGCTCGTATACTGGCTCTATGCGCCTCTGAAAATCACGTCTAACCTGCTAACGCGCGTTAGCTGGCGGGTGACTTCGAAAAAGTCGCTGATATTTAGACAGTGTGATAGTAAGAATCTGTCCTAACCGTAGCCAGGCTGTGAATGGCTGTAAATTGGTCGGTTCCAGTCGGTGGTAGCGACGAATTACATCTGTGAGCCGTGAAAAGCCGAGCAGTCGGGCGGTCACGGACTGGTACCGCAGCAGCAGCAGCGCGGCCCGGGACGCCAGTGTTGTTTGCGTTCAGAGAAATGTGAAACCAGACCAGGTTGAGGAGCGACTTCCTCTGCCTCAGACTCAGCGCTTTAAAATAAAGTCTCTCATTCACACGCACTTTTACTATTAAAGTCTTGTTTGTTTGTATGTTCGACATTTAAAATAAGAATTTTATTATTATGAAGTTTTAGGACACCATCTTAAAAAAATAAGAGTTTAACATCGGTGTGTGGTGTCTGTACTTGTTAGGATATTCCTATGAGAACCAAGTAATTTTCACTTTATGGCAACTAATTTAAAGAATTATCAAATCGTGTTTAATTTAAATGTAGTGCTTTGCATACTTTAAATAACCCGATAACTTGATTTTAAAAAAAGTGCAAATCTCTACAATGCCCAGACTGACACAGGTAAAAACCAGTCGTTGTTACCGAAGAGAGAAAAAATATTACACATACTAAAAGAATTAACTTTAAGTAAAAAAAAAAAAAAACATACAGGTTTTCTGTATACAATAGTTCTACGTTGGGTTCAACGATAGAAAATATTGTTTTCGTCATTATAGAAACAACAGAGGTCTTTGGAAAATCTACACAAGTCACCAAAACCTTCTGTCTGTGTTGAACTTTTGATATCATTATTACACCCAATATGTAATATTATATAAAAATAATTCACACCCAATTCATTAATTAATCACACTCATGTTGTTCCAAATACCTTCATTCACTTTCAGAATACAAATTAAGATATTTCAGGGTGAAATCTGAGAGCTCATCCTTCATAGACAGCAAGGTTCCAGACTGGTTAAAAAATAAAAACAAAAATAATAAATTACTTTATTTAACCGTTTCTCTCTGCTCATTGTTAGTATTTTCTCCACATTCCGGTGCACTATGTCATGATGTATACTGCCAGATAACTGAAAAAAAAGAGCACAGGTGCATCCAAGGTATCCATCAGAGGTTCAGGTCAAACGCTCTTGTGATTGCGAACTCTATACTGACATTGAGAAAAAATAAACTGTAGAATAAAGTTGTTATTTTTGTTCATGTGTGCACAAATGTATGATATTTTCAATTGAACCACTGAATGCATATGGTTCGTTTTGATGATGTTTTTGGTATCTTTGAACTTTGAGAACTTAAAACGTGTCGGAAACCTTGCTGTCAATGGAGGATGAGGGAGTTCTCACATTTTAATCTAAAACCTCTTATTTGTGTTCCTATGATACATGAAAGTCTCAAGGGATTGGAATGACATGAGAGTAATTAATAAACAGAGTTTTTATTTTTGGATAAACAACATTTTAACATTTAAGTGTGACTTTAGAGGAATTACAACATTAAAACACAGACAAATCTATTTGTAGTAATCGGCCCATGTAAAAAAGAAAAAATTGTTCCAAGGACAAAATGTGCAGATTGTAGTCATACAGTACTCAGGGGTTTATTAAAACTGTGTGGCTTAGTGGTCTCTAATTCAGTTTTAATGTGAAATTTTATATATTCTGCCAAAATTTTGTCACTAAATTGTGTAGCCAAAATTGTGCCATAAATTTTCAGATTATCAGTTTTAGACATATATAATATTTTGTAGAGGAGGGTGAATATTGATTTATTCATTAATTTTCCTTCAGTTTAGTCTCCATTTCAGAGGTCGCCATAGCGGATGCCCTTCCAGCTGCAACCCAATACTGGCAAACACCCATCCGCTCTCACATTCACACACATACTCATACACTACAGCCAATTTTGTTTATTCAATTCACCTATAACGCATGTCTTTAGACTGTGGGGGGAAACCGGAGGACCTGAAGGAAACCTACGCAAACACAGGGAAAACATGCAAACTCCACACAGAAATGCCATCTGGCTCAGCAGAGACTCAAGCCAGCAACCTTCTTGCTGTGAGGCGACAGTGCAACCACTGAGTCACCGTGCCACCTTTCAATGAAAATGTTTACTGCTTAATACTGTACAATCATGCAGAATAAAGTTCCCTTTTTTGTTACAAATTCTTTCAATAATTTACTTCCGCCACACTATGAATAGTTACTTTCTTTCATTTACACTTCCGGAGGGTGAATATTATTTACTGAATGTATAATAATGACCTTAATACATATAACAATGCGGAATTTATGTCCAAAAATGCTAAATGAAACCCTGAACACATTAAATGAAAGAACTTTTCATGCACTGCAATTTTTTCATCTTTTTGCAGTGCAACATACTTTTTTGTTTCAAATATTTAAGTCAGTTATTAACTTCCACATGGATTCAGATGTGTCAGATCAGTACTAATTAAGCAGTTTATTCTTGATGAAATGTATTCTTTCTTTGTGGCCATCAAGTTTAGAACACTAGTAGGTGAAAATAAGTATTGAACATGTCACCATTTTTCTCAGAAAACTTATTTCTAAAGGTGCCGTCGACTTGAATTTTTCCCCAGATGTTGGTAACAACCCAAAGAAATCCATATATGCAAAGAAGAAAAATAACAATTAATTTTACGAATTAAGTAATGCATAATAAATTAAATGACTCAAAGTATTGAACACATGAAGAAATGGAGGTGTAGAAAGGCAGTGAAAGCCCAACAGCCGACAGCACCCGAAATCTCTTAGTACCTAGTTCTTCAGCAACCATCTGCTCTTCCTCTTTGTGAATTAATATTAGCTGCTTCATTCCAACATCTACATACCAGGATAATGAAGATGAAACCAGGGTGGACATTTCAGCAAACAATGATCCAAAACACAGCCAAGGAAACTCTCAAATGCTTTAGAGAAAGAAAATAAAGCTGTAGAATGGCCAGCCAATCACCTGGCTTGAATCCAATATAAAATCAAACTAAACGAGAGCCACAGAACATCAAGATTTTTACACTTTGATGAAGTCTGTGAAAAACTCACACCTGAGCAATTGATGTGACTTCATTCTCCAAATGAGAGGCATCTTTAAGCTGCCATCACCAAAAAAGCCTTTTATATAAAGTATTAAATACGTTTCAGTACTTCAGTACTTTCTCCTTGTGTCATTTCATTGTTATTACACATAAATATTTTTTTCACATAATAACAATAATTTAAACATAATAATGTTTTAACTAATTTTTCAGATTTTTTTTGTTTTATTTTAATGTTTGTATTGTTTGGGTTTTTACCTAAATCTGGCTCCATTCCATGTCAACAGCTCCTTTAGAAATATTATTCCCATGGAAAAACATGACATGTTTAATACTTATTTTCCCCGCTGTAAAAAAAATCATGAATGACAAATACACCTGTGAATAGATTTTTTGCATTCTGTTTGCATTTTTGTGATTCTCCTGCCACAGCAGCATGTAAAATCCTACTGTCATATGAGCCAGTGGAATGTAAAATGAGAAAAAGGGGGAAAACTCATTAGGATTACAGCCAAAAGATGCACATCATTCACATCTGACACACAGAGAGTGGATTTATGTGTCTATTAGGAAATAAGAACACTGCCTAAGCAATCTACTCTAAAATGAACAACTCTAGCAGGTGAATACATCCACTTCAACGTGTTGTCTTATTCAGTAAAGTCAAATGCACAGTAATTGCAAACAAAATGCACAATTGTGGGTAAACTGCATCGTTTCTCAGATCTCCGGAGGAATATGTCATAACTCATGCTAAATGCAAGCCAATGAATCAGTCTGTAATGATCATTCAGCCTATATGGTCAGAGTGTTTACTAAAGGTGACTGCAGTATATGCCAGTTTAGCAGTCTTACCTGCAGTGTCTGGAGATTGAAGCTGTTCCGAAGTCTGACTGACTTGGATTGACTATTGCTTTACTGCAACCGAGATATTAAGAGATTAAACAGTTGTACTAAACTAGATACATTACACACACATTTTCTGTCATGTATATTATGTGTTGTAGCTCAGCTCTATGCCATTCAAGAACACAGTATCTAATCATTGCTTTTATTGGACAGTGAATGAAAGACTGAATACTTTGCTGCCATCTCTAGGCGTTTGGGGGAATAAAACTAAGATGGAAAGCAAAAGAAAATATTCCTTAGTGTTTTTTTTTCCATTGAGGAACCCATTTGGACAAGGGCCAGGTTAATGTTTTTAAGATTCTACACAGTCTTTAGAGGCTCTCTGTAATTCCCCACAACCCCTGGTGCCAAGACACCTTGCTATTTTTACTTTAGCAGAAGGCCCAAATAACAAAAAAATTATCCAAATAATATAATAATAGGCTAATATAATATAATATTTTGTTCATGAGTGAGGGAAGGATAGAACGTGAGATTAACAGGCGGTTTGGTGCAGCGGCAGCAGTATTGTGGTCGATGTATCGGTCCGTTGTGGTAAAGAAGGAGCTAAGCCAAAAGTCAAAGCTCTCGATTTACTGGTCAATCTACGTTTCTGCTCTCACCTATGATCATGAGATTTGGGTCATGACTGAAAGGACAAGATCTCAGATACAAGTGGCCGAAATGAGTGTCCTTCGCAGGGTGGCGGGGCACACCCTTATTGATAAGGTGAGGAGCTGTCACCCGGGAGGAGCTCGGAGTAGAGCCGCTGCTCCTCCACATCGAGAGAAGTCAACTGAGGTGGATCCGGGCATCTGTTTCGGATGCCTCTTGGACCCTAGGGAGGTGGTTTCAGGCATGTCCCACCGGGAAGTAGGCCTCTGGGGCCGACCCAGGACATGTTTCCTCTGCGGGCCTGGGAACGCCTTGGAATCCCGCGGAGGAGCTGGAGGAAGTGTCTGGGGGGAGAGTGAAGTCTGGGGTTCTCTCCTAAGACTGCTGCCCCCGCAACCCAGCCCCGGAAAAGCAGAGTGAAAATGAGATAAGATGAGATAATATAAATATAATAATCCAAATAAATAGGCTACTTTACTATTTCTATTATTTATTATACATTTTTGCCATACTTATCCTCCTTCATCTTGTTGTTATTATTAATATTATTATTAATAGCATAATAATAATATCAGCAATAACAATGATTATTTATTGTCCATTATTGTCTTACTGACAATTATTATTAATATCTATAATATGTTGTTAATTGTTAACAACAACAATAACAAATAGTAATTAATTATTATGATTATAATGACAGTAATAAGAAGAAGAAATGTTGTTTTTTTTTATTAATTTACCGCCTTACTGACTATTATTATTCTAATTAATTTCAATATTGTTAATAATAATAATAATAATAATAATAATAGTAATAATCTTTTTTTCAAAACATGCTTTCAAGAATTTATTTTGAGAAGCATACGAATATCTATTAATGTCTATTGATTTTATTATTATTTTTATAAATTATTTTTAATTCTAAATTTCATACTTATGTTTTTTAAAAAACAAGAAAAATAGTTATGTGGTAAAAATTGTTTTAATTAATTAAATATTTTAAAGCAGCTACGTTAACCAGGCATCATTTCATCACATTTAGTTTGTCATTGGCCTAGAATGATGTCATCTACACAGAAACCCCGCCCCCGTCCCCCACACAGCGCGCTGTCTCATGCACACGCACAGTACACAGAAGCGCACGTTGCATTGCGCTGTCGTACACATTGTTATTGTGTTAACTGTGCAAACTGATCATTACAAGCGCTTTGAGCATTATGAGGATAAACTGCCTGCATGTCATACGCTGATGGTCATCGCTGGATTTTTAAAACGTAACCCGCACATTAAGGCAGACCATAGATAACTGCAGCTATGTAAATGTCTCGCGGCACTGGAGCGGAATTGAGAAACACAAGGACCTAATTTATCACAAACAATGACGATACAGCGGACGTACAGATTATAACGTAAGTCGTTTATTATTTTTATTTTTTTTAGGCCTTATATGCTTTGTGTTTCCTGGTTATAAAGAATGCTTAATGGCTACTTATTTTGTGTTTATTTGTTATTGTTTTCAACAAAATGTCGTTAAGGGGAAACATATGCAGCTATTGTTTTTATTAATAATGAATTATAATAAAATACAACGGAAATCCTAGACCTTGTCTAGCTATAAAGCAAATAACGCACCAAAATGTTTAGCAAATCGTTATAATTATAACGCAGCTCCATCGGTAATATAATTAGCATGATTTATCTTAGCAATACAAATTTAAATGGTGGTAAAATTGAGCCCAGATGTGGAAATACACTGAGTTACGTTAATAGCGTATCCGAAATTGCGCGACAGCTTCAGTATGGCCTAACAAAGTGACAGTCGATACAGTTGGAATTATGTGGCTGACGCTCTTGTATTCTATTTCAGTGAGTAGTTCGGCTTAGATGACATTGTTCTATGAGTAATACTTATTTTTGTGAACCGTCTGTATAAGCGTATTTTTAGGTGTCGTATTAGGGGCAATTTTGCTTGGAGAAACAAAGGCTCGTGTTGACTGCTGTGATTCTGCTTTCAAGTGAGAGAATTTGTAAATTTAGGGGCAATGAACGTAATGACGTGTGACGATGCGCGAAATCATTCCGCTGGATTTCACCTCCTTATCATGTTTACCTCTTTCCACAATTTTATAATGGATTAAAAGAGCCAGCCATTTAATTAGGCGAATAGTTAGCGGGCCTAGATTCTTCTGTCGCAGACTTCAATGTAAAACATGCCTGGAAATGATCCACGTGAATGTGGTGTGCAGATTTAAGACGTTAATTTTATCGTTAGTAGCCTATCTGGGCTTTCTGGCACTTTGTTGTATGAAGCTTGCTTACACGTTGAAATAGGCCAAATTAACAATCAGTATTTGACAAAACACTAAAATTGTAATTACACATTGATTTGGGTGTGAGGTCATTCTAGTTGGACTAATTCACGTGAACTCATGTGACATATTGTCATTTTTAATTTGTCCTAATATAGCTTTAAAATGGACAGTGAAGCCAGTGAGGACAATGTTATGTTAATTTACTCACCTTCAGACAATCTTCAACAATCTGAGATGTAGTTGCCGATTTTTCTTCAGTAGATGTTTAGCAAAAACTGTGGCAAAAACATCCTTTGGCAATTCCTAAAATTTAAGTCAATGGCTACTGGCACTTTAACAGTCAAAAAAATAAATAAATAAATAAATAAAAAACATATATATATATATATATATATATATATATATATATATATATATATATATATATATATGTATATTTACTGACAAACGTAAAATAAAAACCCATCACTCCTTGGTGAATTGTTGAGCAAAACGATCGATCATTGCAAGAAACTGAACATAATTTATAACATGACTACTTTTAATCCACAGCCTCACCTCATGATCTTGAGCATGCTTATGACAGTTTGTGAACTGATGATATTAGCATTCAATGGAGAAGAAGAAACTTGCTTGTCAAGTATGCTTGTCTTTATCTGGGATGCTGCAGCCTATGCATGTATGCTTACATTCAGGAAGACTGATGCTTCACAGATTCCCAGCATTTCAAATGGGCTTATGCCATCATGCATCATGAAGCTTGTGCTTCAGACTGTCATGAACACTCTCAGGACTGCTTAAAAACGGGTTAAAGATGTTCAGTTATTGAATGTAATGATAATTTTTACTTCATAAGACCTCAATGTATCAGCAGGCATTAGTTTTGTTTTTTTCTGTATTGTTTTAACCTTTTCATTTCAAAATGCTGATAATTTTTGACTTGCATAATACACGACCTGACAAAAGTCTAGTCATTGATCCCAGTAGTGAGAGCAACAAATAATAACCTGACTTTTAGTTGATCATTTGGAAAAGTAGCAGAAGATAGATTTTTCAGATGAATCATCTGTTGAACTGCATCTCAATCATCACAAATACTGCAGAAGACCTATTGGAACCCGCATGGACCCAAGATTCTCACAGAAATCAGTTAAGTTTGGTGAAGGAAAAATCATGATTTGGGGTTACATTTAGTATGGGGGCGTGCGAGAGATCTGCAGAGTGGATGGCAACACATCAACAGCCTGAGGTATCAAGACATTTGTGCTGCCCCATTACATTATAACCACAGGAGAGGGCAAATATTTCAGCAGGATAGCACTCCTTATACTTCAGCCTCCACATCAAAGTTCCTGAAAGCAAAGAAAGTCAAGGTGCTCCGGGATTGGCCAGCCCAGTCACCAGACATGAATATTATTGAGCATGTAATGGGTAAGATGAGCTCTAGAAGTCCTGCAAGAATAAATGGATGCAGTCGTCATGCTTATGGGAGTCATACACAATATTAATAATTTTCCACTGCACTATGACTTTATATTCTATACTGTACATTATTTCTGTTAAGTGACAAGACTTTTGTCTTAGCAAAGTCAGACCTTCCTGTCATAATTAAATAATAAAAAATCAAGGCATTATCATATTTTTATTTGTTAAAATCAGCATATTCTAGAGGCTTTTGCCTTTCATATAAGCCACTTCTTATACCAAATGATCATCTAGAAGTCAAGTTATTATTTGGTGTTTCTAAAACTTAAACAGGCGACAAGACTTTTGTCAGGTAGTGTATATTCTAAAAATCTTCTTTAATGTTCTACTGAAGAAAAAAAGGATTCACAGCTCGGATGCCTTGAAGAAGAGTAAATTAACTACCCTTTTACTAATTCAAAAAATGAACATATTCATATATGAACTTCTATGCTTTGCCAAATATGAAACTTTCTCTCCATTTCTCTGTTTACATCAGTCATGGATGATATTATAAAATGGAAGGGACACATTTAGCCACGACTGCCTTTCTGTAATATCACACACCAATCAGATCATGTTTGTTTTCATTCATCAGCTATCATTTTGTTGCAACATTGCTGTATTTGTACAAGCACGCACACACTGTTCTTTGTGGTGATATCAGTGAAACCTAATCATTGTTTGTAGTTGGTACTCAGCCGATACCTGAGCTCATCAATGCTGATGCTGTACATCTCTGACAGAGGCTGACGCTCAAGCATGTGATGCTGTTTCTGCTCAAACGTGATTCACTTAAAAAAACATTACACATGGGGTCTGTGTGTGAAATACTGCTGATAAGGTGTTTCATGTGATTTAAAGTGATTGGAGTGATGTTGACTTGCAATATGACAAATCTGGGTCAATGTAACCACCCACCCCCTTCACCACCACAGGCTACAAAAGGCAAGACTGAAAAAAGCAAGAGGATGAGGATACCATCATCAGGCTCTGTGCGTGAATGTATGCATGTGCTGGCTCTGTCCTGGGGTCTATGTGTGTGTGTGGGTGTGTTGTGGTGGGTATATGTCTGAAGTACTGTTGTGCATGCCTCCCTCATACATGAGGTCAATGGATGATCCAGCCATGTCACATCATGTAACCGTTCTCTCTGTGCTGCTTTGTTTTTTCTTTACGTACACATTTTCTTTGTTCTCTCTTTTGGATTTTATCCGTTGGTACTTATTCCTAAAGGAATAAATTGAAAACGCTTGTCATTCATTCTCCTGCCATTCCAAACCTAAATTGCTTTCTTTCTTCCATAGAATACACACTGAGAAAAGTCAAGCCTGTTTTTCACACTTTCATAAAGGACACTAAAGCATTATTAGAGTGGTTAATATGACTTGTACATTATATTTCATGTCAAATTCATGTAATTACATCATTATTAAGACTCCATTTATTGCAGTTGCTCAGAAAAGACCTCTTCTGTTTCAGTGAGGATAGAAAGGTTTATGGGTTTGGAGGGGAGTAAATGGTGACTGATATATTACTTTAACATTCTCATGGACTTTCCATTGACATTCCATAATGTTGAATGGTAATGTTTCAAATGGTCATCATTTAGAATAATGAGCTGAAGTGCTCTGCTTTGCAGAGGGGTTATTAGAGCACCAGAATGTATCTATTATTAGACATAGTATAACAATAACCCATTCCATTACAAGTTTGAACATGTTTTAACATGTTTTCAAGATAAACTGTATAAATTCATATCAAGACAATGGTGATAATATAAACTACAGAATTTTATATCAAATTATGTCAGTGTTTTCCTGATGCAACATCATTACGAAGCTGTCCCCTAATTTATACTATTTTTCACATGGTTTGCATGTGTGGTCGTAATGAATGTCCTACTTTATGCTTTTAATAGATCTTAAAAGGGTAATGGGTTTTCTTGTTATATCAGGATTTGACAAGTTTGTGATGTACCCTGTGTGCTGTTCTTTATTGTTTCGCAGTGTTTAATTACAAGAAAGGTTGTGAATGACTGAAAACAGAAGATTGCCTTCTGTGTCGAACTCATCACAATTGTTTATGTAATTTTGTGTGCTGTGACTAAAATTAACTGTGTGTGCAGTAGTCAAGTAACAAATATGTCTTTTATGTGCATATTTCTATAATTATATGAGTACAAAAATAATGGGCACTGTAAGATCCATTTGTCTTTTTTCTCCCTTTTCCAAATCACACAGCTTTGCTCAGCCCCAGATGCCTCCACTCCCTCTTGACGAGCGCATTGTGGTTATTCAGCGCCCTAAAAGTTTGGCCTTGCGTGTGGCCTCTCCTCCAACCACATCACAGTCTTCCTCACACCGCCCAGGCACTCACAACGAGCCTCCACCCCGCTTACCACAACCCCAACCCCCACCACCCCGTTCCTATCCAGGTTCCAACTACCTGTCTCTAGAATGCAAGCGCAGGCAGCCGTCCCATGTTCAGAGAGATAAAGGGGAACGAGGTGCTCTCTTTGAGGAGAGCGACCACAATGCTAGTCATTGTCACAGCAATGGGACTGTAACTTTAGGTCCCAGACCTCACAAGCACACACATACCATTGACATTAAAGTGTCTTTGGACAAAGGTGGAAGAGGTGGATCTTACATAGAAAAAGGTCGCAGCAGTAGTCTTACCCGAAGTGGAAGCATCAAAGGGAGCAGAACTAAAAGGGTGTCCCTGCACTTGGATTCTGGGCAAGGCGACAGAAAATGTAAAGGAAAGTCTTCCGAGTTAGTGGAGAAGCATCAGAACCATCATCAGAGTCAAAACAGGACTCCGCACAGTAGCCATCTTACGAACCAACTTACAGTATCTCCTGGAGGAATATTGGAGTTTGTACCAGCTCAAAGACAGCAGTTAAAATCCAAACCTACAAGAGAGAGAGATTTGTCTTTAAAGTCTTGCTCTGCAACTGCCAGCTACCCATTGCATAGTGAGAGGGACGCATCATCTATTGGAAACAAAGAAAACTCCAAACTGGGACCCGGCCACCAGCTGCCCCACACCCACAGCCTATCCCGTCACCACAGTTCAGCCCCGTTACCTCATGCTGCCATCCTAAACCCTCAGTACCCTGCTGTCCCACCCTCACTCCCTTCCAGAGCCCCTTCCTCCTACCAGCACATCAGTCAGCCCCGTTCGTCACGAATTAGAGAACATCGGCCACAAATTCTTCACGCCTTGCCTCTCTCACCTACATCTTCCCGGGGAGGCTTCCCCAGTCCTGACCATACATGTACGATTGACTTTTCCCACCCCTGTGGCTGTTGGAGGTTGGTGCGTTGTAGAAGAGGTAGAGGTCACACGGCTGGCTGCCACAGTCATAATACAAGCCCATCGTCTTCATTTTCCCACGCCCAAGGAACAAGTGCTACCAACGGAGGTGGCGGAACCATGGGACTGAAGACTTTAGGAGGGTGTCTATCAACTGCTTCCACCACCAACACCTCCTCTTCCAACAGCACTGTCTCAGATTGTCGTACAGGACTGCTTAGACCTTTAGGTTGTGCATCCTGTTCTGGGGAGGCGGGAGGCTTTGAGAGCCCTGCTGCTTTCCGTAAGAAACTGGTTGGGGGTTGTTTACCCTGTGCCCCCTTGTCCTCATCTGCACCTCTTCGAGCGCTCCAGAGTTGCGTCAGTGGGTGCAATCCTAAAGCAAGTCAAACTGGCAGCTCCACATGCAGCTACTGCAGTAGTGACCCCATTGTAGTTACCTTTAACCCACACAGAGGGAATCCTCCTAACATGGGCCACAATATTGGTGCACACACCATGGGAGGATATCAGCCTGATGATGACGATTACAGTGTACGCACAATTTGGCCAGAGGAACTAGCAAAGAAGATGACTCGTTCGAAAACCCAACCTATCCACCACAATTCAGGGATGGGCTCAGGGAGGACCTGCATGGGCCACAACCAAAATAGTGGCAATGGTGGCAATCCTGTAATCCTTGACTGCCGGAATCTTATGGAGTTCACTCGTTCCCAGTTAACAGATCAAGCAGGAAGAAGAAGGCTCCAGCAAGGCAAGATGGCAGTTTTAGACTTTATTGGATCAGGGAGTAGTGGGGACCAGGGCAGAGATTCCCTCAAGAGGCTATGGAACAAAGGAGCAGATGCTTGCATGGGGGATGGCAACGGGTTTGATGATGAAGTGCTTCCACAATCCCCATCCCTGCGCTCTCCTTCTCCAGATTCGCCTCCATCCCTTCTCGCCCCCCACCCTCTGCTCCTACCACACTTATCAAGCCTAAGCCCAAACAGAGAGAGCGGGAAGGAGGACACACCTTACCCTCCACACAGTCGCTCCACTTGGTCCTGAACTCACTCAACCGAGAACAAGATGAGGAAAATGGAAGAGGTAAAGACACTAATGTACAAGTATACATCAGGTTGAATGAAATCTATATAATGTGGTTTTAACGATTTACTGCTCAGAAAGACGCGCACAGTCTCTCCACATTGTCAATCCCACATGAATATACTGACCCTGATTTCATTTTCTCATCTTCCATTAGGCTGTATGGCTTTATGCACTGATAGTATTCAAATTAAAATTATTCTGTTAATCTGTTGGGTGCATAATCCTTGTTAGCCTAGCTTCCAAAGATTGCTAGAGTTACATTACCCTTGATGATGTATTTATATAACTAAGTTCAGTCTGCAGGTTTTAAGTTGTTTTTTTTGAAAGAACTAAAGGATAATAGCCATTCTATGGCAAAGAGACTTCAAACAGGAAGATAAGGAGGAGGGATTAAAATTAGTAGAACTATTCGATTTTCTTACATAAGGGCTCTATGACATCATGTTTTAGCTGCATTTTAACCTGTGCCATATCTAAACCATTGAAAAGAGTCTAAAAAACCTTACATCCTTACCTCATTATACAAAATAATTTAAGCAACGTTGTGTTTTATTATTTGTTTTTGCCAGTGCACCTTTCGCTCCCTCTTTCCTCTTCACTCCCAGCATCACTGTCTGAGGAGAGTGTGATGACCCCTGATGTGGAGAATGCTGTGATTAGTCCCATCCTACCTTTCCTTTTTCTGGGCAACGAGAGAGATGCACAGGATCTGGATCTACTTCTTCATCTCAATATTGGTTTTGTGGTCAATGTCACCACCCATCTTCCCCTCTATCATCTGGACACAGGCTTGGTGCGTTACAAAAGGCTCCCCGCTACTGACAACAGCAAGCAGAACCTGCGACAGTATTTCGAAGAGGTTTTTGAGTTTATCGGTAAGAGAACTTGTCAACTCTTTGTATTTTAAACATTACCAGACCAAATTACAATGTCCTGGTATGGATAAAGTGTATCAAAATGCACGTCTCTTTCTTTTTTAAACTGTTAATAGCCTTTGGCAATGGAACAATGATTTTTAGTTCAGGGGTGTCCAATGCTGCTCCTGATGGGACATAATTTTGCAGATTTTAGCTCCAACACATGTACCTGAAAAGTTTTAGTAAGTCTGAAGGCCATGATTAGCAGATTCAGGCTTGTTAGTGTTGGTTGTAAACTCTGCTGGACATCCACCCACCAGGAAGAGTTTTGGACATGTTTGGGCTAGTCCAGTACAGGTGGTACTATGGAAGTAGGGCATTTGATTTGGCATAGATAGCATTTGATTGGATGACAATTTGTGTAGTGCAAGATGAGTCATCAAGACTGTAGGTTTGTGTTCTGGAAAATAATGTTAATAAATATCAGAACATCTTTATAGCTAATAGGAATTCATTATTTTCCCTATTTTATTTCAGAGGAAGCTCACCAGTGTGGACGGGGTGTTCTTGTTCACTGCCAAGCAGGTGTGTCCCGCTCAGCAACTATTGTCATTGCTTACCTGATGAAGCACACACTCATGACCATGACTGATGCCTATAAGTATGTGCGGGGCCGCCGACCAATAGTGTCACCCAACCTCAACTTCATGGGCCAGCTGCTAGAGTTCGAGAGGGACCTCAACTCTGGGGTAACACCTCGAATCCTCACCCCCAAACTGAGTGGCCTGGAAACACAAGTTTAAAACTGTGGAGCATGGAAGACAAATTAAAAAAGATAAATTAGTGAAGGTAATAATGGATTAGATTGAGAGTGAGATTAAATATAAAAGCAGTTTGAGATTGAAGACATAGAGAGAGATGGTAGAAATAACAAAAGAGTCTCAACGAAATAACGGAACGTAGTCAATTTTAATTAAATTATATCCACTCTTAAGTCTTTCGGTTTCATATAAATAGCACTTACAGACAGTTGGCAACCAACTCTTCTAATCTGCTAATGATATGTCAAGTTTTAATCCACAATAATATCCTGATTTGCTTAAATTAGTATTACTATTATGAAGCTTGGCTAAACACAAAAGTTGTCAAAGGTATTTGGAGAAAAAACAACTGCAATCAAAGAACTCTCTGGCTGTCAAGCGCAGAAGAAGATCCAATGTTTTGAGACTCTCAGAACTGTGACATGCATCGCATTTGAGACCCAAAAGCTGTAGCAAACTTCAAACTCCTTTTCCACTGTGCACAGAACTTTTCTAGACAGAGTATATTTTGATTTCGGTGATCAGTTCAAAGTGCTTTTTTTGGGTTACCTTCGCATTAGCTGCCAACTATTTATAAAATTCTCCAATGACATGAAATTCATTTTGCCTTTGAATTTTTTTTGATACAGCTATTTTTGTTACTTGATTTTACATCTCGCATCCTTTATCTTTGGCGTCTTTGTGTGGGATGTGTGCAATAGAGACTGATGATAATGTTGATGTAGAAGTGGAAGTGATTTCATTTATATTTGCACAGACTAAGTTTTACTAATGGACATATTTTTCATGGGGCATGAACCAGCCATTTTAATGGCAAATGAAATCCAAAACCCTTTTTTTTGTATTATTTGCTTGTGAAATCGGACAGAGGGCAGTTTGTACTAAGCACTGTGCTATGAAAAAACATTTTAAGAGCAAATAGAGAAAACAGATTACAATTTTTGTTTATTATTCTTTTTTATTCAACTGTGATTTTACTTTGTGCAAGCAGTGCAATGGCTTACATTTACACAGATTTATTTTTGTGTGCTTTCTGTATGATTTATCCCAGCAAGCATTTTTTGTTTTTAAAAGATGTCTAATAGACGTCTAAACATAGTCCTCTTGGCCAAAACAAGGCCAAACTTGAGCTGTCAAATCTAATAGACGTCTAAGAAGGCCAAAACTAAACTAGTCGTCAAATAAACAGAAATGAATGACTACACATATTAAGTCTGTCTAATCTGTCTATTTGACTATTTAAGTTTTCTAGTTTTCTACTAGTCTAGTTTTGGGCTATTCTTAGATGTCTATTAGATTTTCACTGACAGCCCAAGTTCAGCCTTGTTTTAGCCAAGCTGTATTAGCCAAGCTCTATTAGATGTCTATTAAACACAAAGTTGTTGGCTGGGATTGCTTTTTTATGCTGCATATGATGTTAAGGAATTAGGAGGAGAAGGATGTTGTGGATTCAAATAGCAAGCTGTTTCAAATTGTGTAATATGGAATATCTACACTGTTTATTACTGTGCAGAATTACTGTGATTGGAGCCGTCCAAGCCAAGTCATCGTCATGACCCTCTCTCTCTCTCTTCAGATTTGTTTGGATTTACATTTTAGACTTGCACATCAAGTTGATAGGTAGATATGTGTAGTTCATGCAAAACTTTGCATGACAAGTGAAAGTGTGCAGGTGTAGCTTAAAGCATTGAGTGTTTGCCTACCATTTTATATTCTGTTCGCTGCTCAAAAGGATAGTTGACCCAAAAATGAAAATTCTGTCTTTATTTACTCACACTGTAAAACCCAAAAAGTTAAGGTAACTCAAACCATTTGTGCAAACTGATTGAAATAAACCATTTAAGTTCACTAAATAATCCTAATGAGTTCTGTGAACTTAATCCATTTGAGTAAATGAGGCAATTTGAGGACAGTAAAACCCAATAAATGAAGAGAACTAAAACCAATTGAGTACTGTAAAACCCAATAAGTTAAGGCAACTCAAACCATTTGAGAAAACTGATTGAAACAAACTATTTAAGTTCACTAAATAATCCTAATGAGTTCTGTGAACTTAATCCATTTGAGTAAATGAAGCAATTTGAGGACAGTAAAACCAATAAATGAAGAGAACTCAAACCAATTGAGTACTGTAAAACCCAATAAGTTAAGGCAACTCAAACCATTTGAGAAAACCGATTGCAACAAACCATTTGAGTTAAAAAACTAATCTATGAGTACTGTGAATTTACTCCATTTAAGTTAAACTAATGAGGATTAACTCATTAACTCATTACCTTCAACGCTGAGGTTAAAACTATTTTCAAATAAGTAGAATTAACTTTCAGTAAATTTTGAGTTAACTACACTCATTTCATTTGATAAAGTTGACTGTTGGGTTTTACAGTGCATCTTTCACTTGTTCAAAACCTGTTTGAGTTTCTTTGTTCAACACAAAAGATTATATTTTAAAAAACCCATTGACTTCCAAAGTATTCCAAACTATTGAAGTCACCAGCATTCTTCAAAATATCTTCTTTTGTGTTCAACATAATCAACAGAAACTCGTGAAGGTTTAAAAAAACAACACGAGGGAGAATAAACGATGAGGTCATTGTCATTTTTTGGGTGAGCTATCCCTTTAAGAAAAGTGAGCACCCCTTATCAGCTGTAATGCCTGTGCTATTTTTAAACATCCTGCCTAATTTGCCCATGATCAGATTTTAGTGCTCTCAGGACTGTAGGCAAACAGTCTGGTTTTGTATTATGTACCACAAAAGGAAACCAGAGCCCCTTCCTCCATTTTGATCCTTTGTTTTCCTATACGGTAGCTTCATGATGTTCTCTAAGAGACTATGCATTATTATGTGATAAAGGCTTGGTTCGGTCAGTTCACTGTGAAACACATTCTTCTTCCTACATATTGTCAAGTTCTCAGCCTTGGTCCTCTCAGCCTCCTCTCATCAGTCTTGACATGCGGGGAGTTTGTCTGCCGTCTCGGAGCTCTTATCTGCCTCACTGAGCCATTGGGCCTTCACACAACGCTGCTGCGTCTCCATTAATCTGCTCTGCCCAGCAGCGTGTGACAAAGTATACTATTTTGCATTTCATACGCTTTGGTTCAAGCCTTCCTACAGTAACGACACATGAAGGTGTCTTCTTATAGGCGCAAGATCACAGAAATGTTCTCAAATATGTCTGATTCTATATGGCTTTTATGTACAACAACCTCAGTGCCGTAGCTGTGTTATTTTAGGGTCAGCCGCTGCTTTTATTTGTCATACATGATGCGCTGACTGTTTTATTCGCTCTCTCTCTCTCTGCTGACTGTGTTTTTGTCTGACACTGTAGCTTGATTATACCCAGAGGAAACGATTAGGTAAGCAACACCTAATAAATAGGTCTCAGTGAGGCGACAGAGCAATGAGTAACCAGACGATTCTTAAGCTAAAAGCAAGTTAGTGCATTTGAATTGGCCACACACCATAGCATATTGCATTGAAATGGTGTGAGGTGGAATTTAAAGAGATTGTACACAGTTGCGTGGTCTGGTATATAGAACATGTGTTTTCACACCACACTCTCATAATGATTCATAACTAATCTGCATTTTGGCGAATTAGTGGCAGATTTGTTCATTATTGTTTGTTCTTTTTATTATTTATCTATCCCAGCAGTTATGCTAAGGGATTATTTAAATTACTTATGGGTTTTTTTTGTGAAATTGGGATTGTTTCAAAATTGTATGTACATCTGTCGAAGAACATTTGAAAATGTAAACTTTCTCTGGATTTATTAGGTATGGCTTTGAGTAAAATGTTAATTTTTGTTTTATTCTATGGACCCTTTTTACATTTCCTGGTTTCTCAGTAGCGGAAGTCATCATAGATGGGTAAACTTGTGAATGGGAGAGTACAACAAATAATTTTCATGATTAGGGCTGGGCAATCAATTGAAAAGTAATCGAAATCGACATTTAGAACCTATAATCGATCTAATTTTTCCTGGTCAATTTTTTCAATTCCTTTTCCTACCACATGTGGAGCTCCCCTGCTCTGTTAAGGCTGAATTACACTTATTATGTTATGATTTATACTTATTATGTTAATTATGATATTATACTTCTGGCAAGGGCACATGTACAGTCCAGCACAACCTTCCCATACCCGCATACCAGTTAAAAACAACTTATTTATACTATACATCACAACAACGCGTAGCGCAAGCTTTGTTATTGGTCATTTGGTAGCTGTGTTCAGCGTTGATTTTCAATAAATTCAATTCATCTTTATTTCTATAGCGCTTTTATAATGTAGATTGTGTCAAAGCAGCTTCACATAGAAGTAAATAATCATAGATAGCAGAGAGTGTGTGTTGACTTAAATTATAACCCTAACGCTAAAATCAAGTAATGCACCCTACATTCAAAAATCTCTCACTTGTAATATGTGAGCACATTTACTGTACAAAGCTTGTCAGTGAACTATGAGGACAAAAACATTAAATAAATAAATGTAATAATCGGTCATTAATCGTAATTGAGTTAAAATGTTCAGTTAATCAAGATTTTGATCTTAGGCCAAATCGCCCAGAAAAAAAATTGTGTGAGACTGATAACCAGAAGAGAAAACCATGTCAAATTTACTGTGCTGTCCATAGACACTGCATTACAAAGCGTTGTGTAAACTGTAATTTAATTTTGTAATTTGATACAAAGATGATATAATACATACAGTACATAACACATATAGATATACATACATTAAAAAAAATTCTATATATTAAACAGTTTTAAGGATTTAAGATGATGATGACCATTAAATGCACCATAACTTGCCTTGTGAAAAGGATGCATAAAGGTCTGATAACATTTTCCCCAATTTTACATAAACATATTGTCATTTAGTGCATTTTCTTTTCCAGAAACTGTAAGTTGGTCAGAATAACAAATATTTCTTTGTGATTGAAAGTCATGTTTATTCCACCAAATGATTTGGGATGAACCGAATTAATTCATTTCTTAACTGTATAACAAATATAAACCTGTCTGAAAGCATGGCATTTGTCAATTCATGCAAATGAATGCTCTAAATGACAATATTTGAATTTAAATTTGGAAGAAATTATCATCAGTGGTTCACAGAATGAATAAAAAAATGACGTTTTACACAAACACATGTCTATAAATCATAAATGCAGAGAAACTGAGAAATTTTAATTGGTCGTTTTTCAGCCGATTCGAATGTTATCACTCGATTGAATGGGCTTTATCAGTGGTTATCAGCTGATAGATATGGGCCAGTAGGGGCCTTCTGCGCCTACTGATAGGTTCAGAAGGCTGTTATCATCCATCCACATGGTTAATCAGCTATAAATCACATACGGCTGCAACCGGAAGTTAACGAGAATTATTTATATCATTTATTAAATTTTCCATTAATTGTATTTTATTAACGTCTACCTCTACCCCTACCCTAAACTCAACCATCACAGTAATGTTAAAAACAGATTTGGATCTGGAGTCTTCTCTATTATTGTAGCTGATTGACCACAATAACTATTTATATTATTTATTAAATTTTCCATTAATTGTATTTTATTAACGTCTACCTCTACCCCTACCCTAAACCCAATCATCACAGTAATGAAAAAACAGATCTGGATCTGGAGTCTTCTCTATTAGTGTAGCTGATTAACCATGAGAATTATTTATATTAATTATTAAATCTCCCATTAATTGTATTTCATTAACGTCTGCCCCTACCCCAACCCTAAACTCAACTCTCACAGTAATGTAAGAACAGATCTGGATCTGGAGTCTTCTCTATTACTATAGCTGATTGACCAAGTGGATGGATGATAACAGCCTTCTGAGCCTACCAGTACTGGCCCATATCTATCAGCTGATAACCACTGGTAACGGCCATTCAATTGAGTGATAACATTCGAAGCGAGTGCTTTTTTTTGTCCTTGTTATACTTCCTTAAATTGAAATGTGCTACCTCAATTCAAATCTCTTTATTAGATACAATAAATTGAAAAAATAATCACATTCAGCACGTTCTCAATTCAGCTATGAGAGCCGCACAAACCTTGCTAAACATAGATGCTGCTGATTAGCATTTAGATTAATAATATGGCATTTTAAGACTTGAATTATTGCTATGTATAGAGTATAAATGCTATTCTTCAATGTTTGGCATCCATCTTTTTCCTACTTTATCGTTTACCATTTCACTAAAACTGCCAGTTGCCCCTTTCTTCCCCCTATTTGCATGAGTATATGTATATAGAGCGTGTTTTTAGAGAAAAGAAATGCCAGGGATGCCTTTTGGTACATTAATTGTCTTCCGAGTCAATGTAGCACCTATCAACAGAAAGAATTTGAAGCACTTGGAAGTCTTGTAATTGTTTGGTTTGGATTTGCCCTCTGTATTAGATTTGTTTGCTCAAAAGTGTGTGTGGACATGAGAATTGAATGGTGTGCGTGTGCTAGATAGGTTAAGATGCGAGCGTAATGTAGTTGGAACTTTCCTAGCATTTCTATCAAGAAACCCAACCTCAGGCCTGTTCATTATCCATTGGCACACCTCAAGCTTCGCCGTAAGCTTGCATTTGTCGATGCCATGAGCCACTGCTGTATGCCTTCTTTACCCTGGATTTGCTCTTCCAGACATTGTAGGGAAATTTACCTCTTTGTACATTCAATCATACCTTTCATTGTAGAAGTAAATACTGCATAAGCCTACCAGAATCACCTGGCAACACTGAATGAATAGCTCTGGACATCTTAGACAGGCGATGTTGCTGTTAGCTGTCCACGTCTTGAGAATCTCAGTGTATGAAAGCTGAATTTGTTTATAAACGTGTGCAAAGCGTCAAAACTGGATACTATATATGACCAGTAGTACTTCCTGTGTTGAATAATCTTATATACAGTATATGGTTTGCACATAGAAATGAACTAAATGTGACGTTTTGTGTAAAATTTGTTGTAAATTTGTGAATTGATTCTTTCTGTGACTTTATTCATGTATGTAATGCTTGTTCTTTTTTTTGTTTTTATAATTATGGCTATTATTATTCTCATTTTTGTGCCAAATACTCAAACGAAGGTTGGCTTAGAAGGTTGGCATCTTAAAATTGACAAAAAGAAGTGCCCTCCAGTATAAAACATGTTTAAACTGCTCAGTTATCAGTGTCTTACCTTGTTTTTTGGGCGATATGATGTTGTCATACTCTGTTGCTGTAACTTTACACTTTACCTGCAGATTTTCGCACCCACTAAACGGCTAAATTGCCTATTGAAGATGTTAAATTTTCATATGTTGGTTTGTTTCGTTTGATCATGGCAATTCTATCAGTGACTCTTTGCATAGAGGTTTATAGCGTTCCCTCAAGGGTTGTACTTTGATGTACTTTGAATGCATGTTGCTTCAAACTGAACTTCCAGTCTTCTCTTCCCTTTCTACTGACTCAGCCGTTCTCCCCTGTGAGAGTTCAGTGCCCACGCTGCTTCTGAAAGAAGATGGACACAGCAGCCTGTGCTAGTTTGACCATATACTTGTGTGTACTTTGGTTTTTATCAATGACAAACGATGGGGCTTCATCTTTTTTCCTCTTTAAAACTTTACTGTGAGAGACTGTGATACTGTTGTGAAGCAAAAATGATGTAAGGCTGATCCTTGCCAGTAATGACTATGAGAATAACTTACCTCTTTAACAAACAAAAAAAAAGAAAAGAAAATTGGCTTGTAATACAACTGTTCATCAGTATGATGTTCTCGCAAAGCTAAAATGATTTGTTGAAATAAATTTTTTACAACAAATATGCAGTGTTTAGTGTCTCTTTTCTAATAGCTTGTGACAAGTTACCCATCAAATCTTGTTGCATTAATCTAGCTCTCCTATATGCCCATCCTAACCAGGACCAGTTCATTCAGAATCAGGGATGTTGGTTTGGAAATTATTGGTTGTTACAGTATAGTCAATGAGCTGTCAGATTACCATTGACACATCAGCAATGCAGTCCACCAGTTACATAATGGCTAGCTGCAGTGTTGTGCGACTGCGCTGTGATTTGGCAGCCTGAGGGCTTGGATCAATAGTCGGCATGGTCTAATACAGGACACCTATCATATCAAAGTGAAACCTAGAGAGTGCTGCTTTCTCTGGGAGAGACCGCTCCAGACTATCTAGTGGTTTCTGGAAGCATACTCGATGCAGTCTAATCTACTCAGTGTCAGAGAGAAAAGCTGGGGGAAGGATGCCTCTTGTGTCCGCCTACTTACAGGCCACTTCAGCATTAAAGTCAGAATGATAGAACAAAGCTAAAATGGTGGTGCGCCTTAAAGGGACGAAGAGAGAAACTGGGGCAAAGGCTTTCTGAGCGTGTGTGGATTTGTGTGCACGTGCAAGAGGACAGCATAAGAATGCTCAAGGCAACGCTGCTGATCCATGTCCCCAAAATCCCCTGTAATATTGGTGAAACTTGATGACTCAATTCTGCTGCCTGCTCTTCAGGGCATGACCGTAAAGTGATAAGTGCCTTTGATTTTGCTGGACATTCCCTGTTCTAATTAGACATAGATGCCTATACAACGCTGGTTTGCTCAAATTTGATTGGCTGAGCAGCACTCCAGGAGTTCTGATATATTGGCATATATATTGTACAAAAAGGTCCTGGGCTCAAATCCTATGCAAGACCCCTATTATGTCTTGCCTTGAGTTTTTTTAAATAATTTTTGGGCTCATCCAGATGTGTCTCTACACCAGAGAGGGAACACATTTTTCAAAAATATTATAATCAATGTAACATGCGCTCTGGATCAATATATGAGTAAGACTGTAAATCAGCATGTTTAACTAAATTCCTCTGGAGTCATCAAGAATGTTTCCCAGCAATACTTGCTAACATGTAGCTAATGTTAGCTCAAACTTTATTGGCTGAATGGCATTTCAGGAGTGCTACCGTCTGCCAATAAGATTCAAATCCCGGACGAGCCCCCAGGTTCTGATTTGAGTTACACCAAAGTTCATAACAAAATCTATTTGCTCATCCGATATTTGAAGCCAGGGCCTACTTTCTAAAAGAAATACATCAACCCAGCCAGCCTCCCTGGGTTGAAATATCAGTCTGAGAATCAGAAAGACTGTAAATGTTATTCACCTTTCGTGATTCAAAGCATTTTTCACTAAATCCCTCTGGGGTCATCAAGAATGTTGCCCAGCATTTCTAGCTAACATGTAGCTGATGCTACCTCAAATTGTATTGGCTGAATGCCATTTCAGGAGTGCTACCATATGCCAATAAGATTCAAGTCTGGAGTTACCCCAGAGTTCATAACAGAATTGATGAGCTCATCCGGGATTTGAACCCAGAACCTTATCTGCACATTGTAGCATTCCATGCCATGCCGATAAATTTATAGTTAGCACGAGCTACATGTTAGCTGGTATTTTCAATAACAGAAATTGGGAGCTTACCCAAATTAGTCGGTTACATCATAGAGGTAGCAGCAAAGAACAGATGCTTATTTTTCAAAAGGAATACATCAACCTAGCCTGCCTCCCTGGATCGAATTATCAGTAAGTCTGAGAATCAGAAAGACTGTAAATGTGATTCATTTTTTTGTGATTCAAAGCATGTTTCACTAAATCCCTCTGGAGAAGTTCCCCAGCAACACTTTGTAAGTATAGCAAACAACAGTGTTGTTGAAACTGGTATATAATCTCAATTTGCGTTTTATACAAATATAAGGAGGCTTGTGGGTGTAAAACAGAGATTATGCAAAAAGGCTTGACGTGTAATGTAGGTAGGTGGGGTTTATGTGCTTCTTCAAATCACCTGTGGCATGCAAATATTCCCATTTAGTATCTGCACCTGTGATGAGGTTGAGAGGCAATCTACTCTATGGTTTAATATCAACACTTCACTGACAGAACCAGGACATAATGCAAGAAACTGAGAATTTAATATTTACACATTTCTGGAAAGCACCGCAACAATCATGACCCAACACCAGGGACCTGTGTGGACTTGTGAAGAAAGGATGGGAGCTGTGTGGAAAGAAAATTCCAGATAAGCGACAGGAATTTGTTCAGTTCAGATAAGCTGAACCTCTAATCTGAAGGTATTGTGAACTATTTCTCCACAAAACAATTTGTAACATAAGATTATCTTAGTCGTTTTACAGTAATTTACACATCAATTAAAAAATGAGTGGGATAAAAATAAAAATGTAGCTTATCTTGTTTATTATTTATTATGTATCCAATGGGTACATTCAATTAATTTCTGAGTTACAGCAAGTATTATGCCTGAAAAATTATGTACTCTTGAAATCTAGAACATTGTTCACACTGTAGAACATATTTTTTCCTGATAACCGAATATTTCCTTCTTCCCAGATTAGTGTACTTTGGTTGTCCAATGAAATTGTGCTATAAATAAGGTGTTTCCATAAGAAGAGTAAATGTTGTGGTCTAAAAGTACATGATGTAAATATCATGGGTGGTAGGATGCTGTAGACGTTACCCAGTCAGGTACACATAACGAGTCTCACGAGGCAAAACCATGGAGACTGACTTCTTCAGAGATTTACTCCTAGTGGCAGAAGTCATAGTATTTCACTTTAACAAAAACAGCTTGTCATTTATGAGATTTCTGAGAAATGTATGGTACTTCTTAACTATTAATTTACTTATAATAATTTACTGTTCTCCTCAATGTCTTCGATTCTCTCCTAGTCCATGGCACGTTCCAGATGCAATGGAAAGCTGCTATGTCTGTGTCTCTTGCCTTGTGTGATGGTAAGTCACCTGTTGGTGTACATCATGGTGTCTGTATTTGTAGCCGTCTCCTACTCCCCTCCCGTACCACAGCTGCCCCTCCATTTCATTGCCACCGGAGCCTCTGCAAACTCAGGGGCTCTTGCATCCCATCCAGTCCGTCCCTTCTGGAATCTCAGACTGGAGGATGGGGCACTATGGAACCGCCTCCAGCACATTTGGGACAGAGAACACAACCCCATTTTGAGAGGAAACAGCACATGGTCCACAAGTCAAAGTCTTGATGCAGATCAACCCCAGGAGATAATAAAATCCTATGCCTGTGAACAAGACAAGACTTGGGCATCTCACCTACCCGACTTTAACACCCTTCCTAATCAAATGAAGGATTTTGTCCTGTCCATGCACTGCAGGCATTATGCTATCCTTGTGGACCAACCTGACCTGTGTGCAGGACAGGACTCTGAAACACCATTTCTTCTGATGGCGATTAAGTCACAAATAGGGAACTTTGAAAACAGGCAAGCCATCCGAGAGACATGGGGAAAGAGTGGTCCTATTCAAGAGGGTAGAGGAGGACGAGGATGGCTTGTACGCACCGTCTTCCTGCTTGCAAGGCAGGACACTGAGACAGGGCCTCATCCGGATTTGAGTGCCCTGTTGAAGTTAGAGAGCAGCACCCACGAGGACATCCTCCTTTGGGATTTCAAAGACTCGTTCTTTAACCTCACCCTGAAGGATGTTCTCTTCTGGAACTGGCTTTCAAAGCATTGTTCTCAGGTTCACTTCATTTTCAAAGGAGACGATGATGTTTTTGTTAGGACTAAGGCTCTGCTGGATTACCTAGACCAAATTAGAGTAGAAAAGACACGTGGGAATAAAACAAAAGGACTGGTTGATTTTGTTGTGGGGGATGTTATTGCCAATGCCTGGCCCAATAGGCAGCCCAATACTAAATATTACATACCTGAAAGCTTCTATAAGGGAACATATCCTACATACCCAGGAGGCGGTGGTGTAGTTTATAGTGGTGCTTTGGCCATGCGTCTGCAGGAGGTTTCTCGTTGGGTCAGCTTGTTTCCTATTGATGATGTTTTCCTGGGAATGTGCCTTCATAGACTTGGGGTGCCCCCCACTCATCATTCAGGTTTCCTCACTTTTGACCTTCCGGAGGATGTGCGAGATAAGCCGTGTGCATATCATAATGTTCTCCTCGTGCATAGACGCACGCCAAAAGAAATGTTAACGCTTTGGAAGGAACTCCAGGTTCCCCCTCGTGAGTGCTAGCATGAAGCATGGCTGCTTGTTCAAGAATTCAAATAAAGGTAAATGATACTGAGGGGACATGGAGTTCAATGTTATTTTAATTTTACCACAAGGTATTTTCATGCCAATTTGGCATGTTCATTTGCATAAAAGGCCCAGTTTATCTGTGATGTGCTCAGGGCTGTGTGTGCAGTGGTCATTTTAATAAGATCAAATTAGGATGGCAAACTTAAAATGGTCATAATGTTTATAACATTGGTAACTTCAAACTAATTTGTTGTTGTTGGAACAGCATTTGTTCAATGAATATGCATATGGATGAATGTATAGTGAACTATAGCTTTTTGTTTTTTAAATAAATGTAAAGGTTTGCAATCCAAACACTAATGAAGTGATACAATATGTCATTAACATAATTCCACATTGTATTTAAAAAGCTTTGCTACTGTTTTATGTTTAACAAAACTTTATTATTCTAGAGTTTGTAGAACCTATTGTTATTAGACATGCTATTTGCATATTTGGGATCTATATGCATTTACAGTTCCATTTTTTGGCACATAGATGTCCTCTTTTCAACTGTTATGAAAGAACTGCTACAAAAGCTGATTATATTTTTTCAGGTGCTTCTCTAATAAAACTGGATGCCTGAACACCCTATAGACATTGTCATCTGGTTTAGGCCTTGTGGGCTTAATTATAGCCTGGTGTTGTTGATGGCATAATCTGAATTGCAACAACAAAACAATAATTGGAAACAATAATAAACAATGCATGATTAGTTTAATTGCTAGAATTTATTTGATTATTTTATTCTTTGTATGTTTGTAAATTGATCTGTTTTCTGAAATTTAATTGTTAAGAGCAATTTTATGACATCAGACCTTGATTGTGTTGCGTCTCTTATCATTAATATCTGATTTCATTGTCCTTGAATGACTTTCTGTCAGTGTATGGTACTGTATGTTTAAAAGTAATAGTGGAAATCACCATGTTCATGTTTGATTAAAATGTGATCTTCACTTTCCAATATATGTCTGTAATCATGCCAAATGAACCATATATATTATTTATTTATGTACAGTCAGATATTGGAATAAAAGCTGTTTATTGTCTACAACCTCCACTGATTATGTTTTTACCAAAGCAAACAATTGGAACAGATTTTATATGCTGTAAATGTGCCTGTATAATCCTTATAACACTAACAACAATAACCTATTTGATGTTTGCTACATACAGATTGCAACTGTGTTTACTACCTTGTTTCACAGTGAGAAAGCAGAGTAAAACAATTTTTAAAATGTTAACAATTTTAAGACTGGAGATTTTTATTTTAGGGCGCATGCAATATTACATACCCTGCTATTTTTTATTTTTACACACATTTTACTACACACTTTACTATTCCACAAGGCCACAAGCAATGATTTGTGATCAAACTGAGGTGAGAAAAAAAACGTTTAGGTCATAAAGAATATTTTGTTGATAGGTACTTTTTTAAGTAATTACTTTATAATAAAAAGTTCATTGTTAAGTATAAGTTCTGCATAGATACAGACGCCATGTTGTCACTGTCTTAAAACGCACCACCACCATATGTGTTGTTAAATTGCAAATGCAAACTGAACAATTGGCTTTCTATTGTTGTAGTAGCCTACTAAAGCAGGCCTGTAGCCTGTTGATTTTATTCCAGCTTAGTCCCAATATTAATCAAGTGTCGCCACAGTGGAATGAACCACCAACCTCACACTCACTACGGTCAATTTAGCTTATTCAATTCACCTGTACCACATGTCTTTGGACTGTGGGGGAAACCGGAGTACCCAGAGGAAACACACGCAAACACAGGAGAACATGCAAACTCCACACAGAAATGCCAACTGACCCAGCCAGGGTTCGCCCTGTGAGGCAATTGTGCTACCCACTGCGCCACCGTGCTGCCCGCCAGCTTATATCCTCAGTCAGAATTAGTCTATTTGAATAATTAGAAATTCTATTTGTCTTAAAGTCTTCTTCTATTGGTTATTTTCACAACTTTTAATGGCATACTGTAAAAAATGGGACAGATGAGCTCCTCTAGTAGGCAAATTCTGGACTTTGTCAGTGGGGGGTTGGGTTTTTCAAATCATCCGAACCCCCCCTGCCTACGGGCCTGCATTTAAAGCCAAATGTTTGTAATAAAAATAAAATAATAATATATGTAAAATGCTAATTTATTGTTAGATGCATAACCCTGAAGAGAACTTTTAAAAATCTGACCTTTTTTTCATTTGTTTGTTTTATTATAACATAATGAAACATTTACATTACATTATTTCACATTACATGCCAGGCAGCAGGGGATTCACAGTTTTTACAGCTTTCTTATTAGTAGATTTAGAAATCAAAGACATATAAAGATTTAGATCTTCAAGAGAAATCTGAAAAAAAGGTTTACGCTTACAAAATTTACATTTGTGTAAATATAATAAGATTAAATAAAAACAAATAAAAAATTGAATGTTCATTCTGATGGTTATATCCTTAAATATCATTTTCATATTTCAACATAACATGAGGGATTATAACACTAAATATACTTAAAACATTTTTCGAAAAAATGTTGGTACATTCACAATTCCAAAAAAGGTGAGACAGATCTTCAGTTTGATGATCGCAGAAGGAGCAATAAAGGAGAAAAATAAGGAGAAATAAACCTTCGTAAAAAAAAAAAAAAAAAAAAAAAAAAAAAATATATATATATATATATATATATATATATATATATATATATATATATATATATATATATATATATATATATATATATATATTTGTAGGATAGCACCTATGTATTATTTTATGAGACACTTCATGGATTTTATTGTGCATTAGGAATTTGTGAGGTAAAATCCATACTCTTTTCCAGTTAATATTACATATATGTCTGTTCCAATAATAGACAGCATTAGGACAAGAGATTATCACACTGACATAGAGTTTTTAGCACATTGTGGCACAACCTGGGAAGACTGATTGTCCCATCCCTTCATAAGCATATCCCAGAGGGGATTGCTCCAAAAACAATTGCAAATTCTTTAGCTGTAATTGGATATTTGTAATAGAACAAAAATTCCTCATATTTAAAAGGCACTCCTCTGTTATTGAATAATTGTCTAACATAAATTATATAATATTTTGCCCAATTATCAAAGTAAATTCACTTATTTTTGTACAATAAATCTCTTTTGTGCAAAATTATATAATTATGTGGGGAAAAGTTGTGCTTGTAAATTAAAGACCATGATAACAGACATTTTTAATGAAACTAAGATAATTTGGAAGGATAAAATCTGATTGTTCAAAATAATCAACCAAAGCATTTTTTGTACACTAGGTTTAGATTTCACACTGCTAGTGGTCTTACAGAAATTAACCATTACTACAAATAAATGAACACACATGACTATTGTAGTTAAAAGTAATCACCAATTAACCATGGATTTTGCCACATGGTTAGCTTACTCATGGTGGTTGTAGAAAAACTGGATTCAACAAATAGTAACTGTTGTGCCGAAACATGGTTACTTATACAAACATTATTCATTTTCATAAGAGAAATTGTTAAATTACAACTACAAAACTACATTTTCTTAGACTATTACTAAGCACATTATAGCACATTCATTATTTTAAAACATTAAAATATTTACGAACGAAAGCCAACAACACTCTCCATACCATTAGGTGGGGCTGCAAATCCCTCTTTATGGCATTTAACCCGGAAGTTATCAGAACATCACCGCGTTCATCATACGATCGTGTTGTTGCAGTGGAGCAAGTCGCTTTGGTTTAGTGTTTACATTTTGCTGCTCAACTACATACGAAATAATGAAATAATATAACGTTAAGTTGTACCCAATACTATGATGTGTTCGCACAGTTAATTATCTGTAAACATTTACCTGTTCGTCGAGTTATTATCAACAGAAGTGCCTTAGACAAACAGAGCATTTAATCCGCAAACAGACCCAACATGGGATCATCGAAGAAACACAAGGAAAAGGAGAAGGACCGGGATCCTGAGGAGCGGCACCGTGAGCACAAGAAGCACAAACACAAGGACCGAGATAAGGAGAAGGACCGGGACCGAGAGAAGAGAAAGAGATCCCGCTCCAGAGAGAGGAGCAGCCGGGGAGCGGAGAAAGACCGAAGCGGCAAATCCGAGAAGAGCAACGCGGAGCCAAGAGTCAAGAAGGAGAAGCTCGATCCTGCTTTCGAGGACAACGCCGGTCAGTCTTCCTAATTCAATAAAGTTGGTTTTATATTCGGACATTCTTTCATTTTTTAATAGAGACGACCTGTGGCACAGTGACTATTGAACTTTAAATATTCGCTCTGAAATGGCAGTCGAACTTGACTTCAAAACAACATCAGCACTATTTAAAGGACTGTGAGAACAATGTTTTTCTTTGATAGGCATTGACTGCTAATGTAATTTCCTTATTAAGAAAGTGCAAAGATACTTTTCTGAAAATATATATTTTAAAGGAGGAAGTCCGAAGGTGCGAATATGAAACCAACTTTACCTCAAGTTGGTTTTCTATTCGCACATTCAGACTTTCTCCTTAATATCATTTCAGAAAAGTATTATTTGTCAATTCTGAATAGGGAAATCACATAAGAGTCAATGACTATCAAGGTACAACATTAGCACTATTTAATCGATTGTGAACAATGTTGTTTTAAAGTCATACTTGCATGTGATTTCAGACACAATATTCAAATTAGATTAGATTTAACTTTATTGTCATTACACATGTACACGTACAAGGCAACGAAATGCAGTTAGTAAACACAAATTAGCATAGTAAACAATGTAGGGCCGTTAAATGAACGAATATGAGCATATGAAACCAACTTTACCTCAATATAGTCTTCCTGTCCAATCAGTGACAAACTCATTGCTGCAGGAAAATAGACATTAAATTGACTATTTGAAACTATTGCTTTCCCCAGCATACTGTCTTATATAACATGTCGCAGAAGACTAAAGTTACTTGTTACTTGGCTAAAGTTACTTGTAAAACTAATATATTACAATCCTGAGTCATTTTTTAAAAAAAGTAACAAAATGTGTTTCTTCTTTTTAAAGGGATTGTTCATGAAAATGTGAAAATTTACTCCAAGTGGTTTCAAACTTTTGAGATTCTTTCTTCAATTAAACATAATTATTTATATATAGATATAGATATATAAGAAAGCTAGAAACCTTTAACCGTTGACTTCCATAGTAGGAAAAACAATTACACATCACACATCAATGGTTACACGTTTCCAGCTTTCTTCAAAAGGTCTCTTTTTTGTTTAACAGAAGAAAGTCATAAAGGTTTGAAACAAGCGAAGAGTAAGTAAAAGATGCCAAATTTTTATTTTTGAGTGAACCATACTTTTAAGAAATATTTTTGAGTTTTTCTAAGAAGAATGACAGGCTTAAGATTTTATTATAATAATTCAAATTAAATTTTCCCAAAACTGCTTACTGTAATACGTTTTGTATTGTAGAAATGTTGGCTGCCTTCTAATTTTCTTTCCAGGGAGGTTGCTGATTACGATGCGAAACGACATTCATGTTTCATTCTGTACATTTTTACATGTAATTGTGTTCATCTTTAAAGTGATAGTTCACTTAAAACTGAACATTCTGCCGTCATCACTTTTCACACACCTCTTTGAGTTTCTTTTTTACATAAGATATTTTGAAAAAAGTTGGAAACCTGCAGACTTCCTATAGTATTTATTTTTCCTAATAAGGAGGTCAATAGTTACCGGTTTCTAACATTCTTCAAAATATCTGCTTTTGAGTTCTAACCGAAACTCTTAAAGGTTTGGAACCACTTGAGAATGCTTATATTCTCATATTTAGGTGAACTATCTCTTTAAGGTTTTGATAGATGTTTTTGCGTTGAGTGATACTGATGTCAGCTGTTTTGTCTTGCAGAGCCAGGTCCTAAATCTGCAAGTGGTGATGCTTCACTCAGCATCGAAGAGACCAAGTATGTTATTGCTGCATTTCTTTTCCAATGAAAGTACCAATGCAATATTTGCAAATGTGTGTTGCTGAATGCCATTACTCACTGTTTTGCAGTAAGCTGAGAGCCAAACTTGGTTTAAAACCCCTTGATCTCAATGAAAACAAGAAAGGTAAGAATTTGCTTAGTCAAAGGTATTTTTTGTACACTGATGTTTATTTTTATTTTGATAGAAATAATTGTTTCATTGATTTATTAAATAGACAAAAAAAAAATAATAGTTTGTATTAAAAATAGAGCTGTGCAATATAGTAAACCCAAAGTATAGTACATTTTATTTGCATGTAGGCAGTGGTCCCTCTTTAATCGAGAGAGTTATGTTCTAAAAATAACCTGCACTAGATGAACTCCGCAAAGTAATCCACTTTATTTTTTACAATTATTATAGATGTTTTATTGCTGTAAAACCCCTCTCTACACTATTTTCTCAGACAGGTGTTAACATTTTCACAGTTTTCTCTCTTGTTTAAACACTCGCAAAACTTCTACCTTCCTTTAGCATGTCCAGAAGTCCAACTTTTTGTGCAGTGGTTAGCATGTTTCTTCCTTTTGTGTGCTACCGTGGGTGCCTTTTATGGTGTAGAATGTTTCATTGACATTGTGGGTTTTTCTGGGGGAGAAAACTTGCAAGCATACAGTACGGCATTGCGAGCGATCGAAGATTTCTGTCAATTTGGCAAGCTGAACTCATTTTGTGCTGTACAGCAGTGTTTTCCAACCCTGTTCCTGAAGGCACCCCAACAGTTCACATTTTCAACCTCTCCCTAATCGAACACATCTGAATCAACTCATCAGAACATTAGAAGAGACTCCAAAACCTGAAGTAAATGGGTCAGAAAAGGGAGACATCCAAAATATGTACAGTTGGTGTGCCTCCAGGAACAGGGTTGGGAAACAGTGCTGTACAGGATACACTGCACCGAGGAGATTGATTGTCAATGGTCAGCAGCAAATCAGGACGCAGAACACAATGCGCTGT
The DNA here is from genome assembly GCF_903798145.1 of Danio aesculapii. Classification (NCBI taxonomy): domain Eukaryota; kingdom Metazoa; phylum Chordata; class Actinopteri; order Cypriniformes; family Danionidae; genus Danio; species Danio aesculapii. The sequence goes on along the minus strand of NC_079455.1, from coordinate 18,516,673 downwards.
CAAAAAAAAAAAAAAGCATGTGAAATTGCATACAAAAAATCTGCGAAGCTATGAAAGGTGAACCGCGTTATGGCAAGGGACCACTGTATTTAGAAAAAAAGCTTATGTGTCTAAAATCATCTTTACACAGTCTAATGCGTGTAAAGCTAAATCTGAAGCGGGTCTGTGACTGCTCATAATTGTGTAATGACACTATGCTGCATTAAACGGTCTGTGTAAATTCATGATTGTATTATTTTATGCCATTTCGGCTTTGGTTTCTGTGCCGCCTTTGTTATGTAAAGATTCCTTAATATATTGGTTTCAGCTCTAAAGCATAAAATTAAATAAAAATTTAAATCATTAAAATAAAATAAAAATTTAAATCATTAAAATAAATTCCATCTAGATGTTTCACACGGCCAAAGTGTGCATAGAGAAAGATGTTTCTCAGACATGTAATGCAGCTCACAATGCAGTTTGCTGACTTTTAAAGGAAATAAGCATTGTCATTCATTGGGAATACTTTAATAATCAAATGCTGTATTTGAAAAGATTTTAATATTGAAAGTAAGCAGCAAATCAGCATATCAGGTACATTTCTGAAGGATCACATGAAGCAAAAAATGTTATAAATATCTTACTGACTCTAAACCTTATTCTTGTAAAGTGCACATAGGAACCCTGGACCACAAAACATAAGTGTCAGTATTGTGAAACTGGCATTTATGCATCACATCAAAGCTGAATAAGTAATTAAACCTTTCATTGATGTATTATTTGATAGGATGAAGGGACAATATTTGGCCAAGATACAACTATATAAAATTTTAGAATCTGAGGGTTCCAAAAAAAAAACTGACAAACTGACCTTGATGTTGTCCAAATTAGTGATGCACATTGCTTATCAAAAATTATATTTTGATATTTACAGGAGGAAACTTCAACATGGTCTTAATAATCAAATGATTTTTGGCATTAAAGAAACATCTATAATTTTTTACTTCAGTCTTTTGCCAAAAATATACCCATTTTACATGAGACGTTTTGGTAAAAAAAGTCCTAAGACATTAGGTTTTGTGCTCTATGGTCATATATGAGAACACTCCGATTGCATACCTATGATTTATTCATTTTCTTCTTAAAGGGAACATAGTTTACCTCGTTTTTTTATGATTTAATATTAATATTATGGTTCTTCTGAGTGTGCCAGTTTAGGTTCAGTTCAAAACACAATTCAGATTTTTTATTATAATGTGTTAAAAAGTGTCATGTTGGGGGCGTGTCCACAGTTCGCTGATTTATGGGTGTGTTGCTTCACATGTAGATTAGTTTCGGCTTCCTGCCAACGTAACAAGGGGCGGGGCCATGAGCTCACCCGCTCTGCGTTTGCAACAGAGTCAGACAGGCAGACGGAGAAGGAGTGAGAGGATCACCATTCAGTCGTACATGTACGACTCGGACACAGACCAAGCAGAGAGTACAAAATCATTTGTGTCCTTGTACAGTTTTACAGCCAAATGTGTGCTACTTTCAAGTGCCGAGCTTGTACACAGAAACTACACAGAACACGGCGCACCAGAAGCATAAAGTGTCCCGAATCGTCGCGCCATGCATTTTTGAATTCTAAACATAGGTTTCTGCAGCGGTCCGCGGCGCCCAGCCGTCAACTTGAGTGTACTCTGATAGAAACCTATGTTTAGAATTCTAAAACGCATGCTAGTTAAGATCACAGGGAGCTTCTGGGATCGCGAGAAATGCAAACGGCTGAAGTATAAGGTAGACTCAATGAGAAGTACACATGTTTGCAAACCTACCTAAAGATACAACCAATAGTTCTGATTAGAGCGATAATGTGGAGAATATTGCTCTTGTGTTGAGCCCAATGAGCCCTGCATCTAAAAATAGAGCTAGGGTGTTCCTTTAGTGATATCGCTTCGACTCGCGCTGAAAATGGCGGACGTGAATTAACAAACTGAGGATATGATGACGTGCCTGTCAATCAATATTGGTGGGCGGGGGGACCGCACTCCTACGTCAAGTAGCGGTCGATTTGAAAACAGCTCCAATTGGTCCATCGTTTTTTTATGTTGTTAAATTGAAAAAAAAAGCACTGGGTGTGCTTATATCACCCCAATATGACAGTCTATACACCATACATGCACATATGTCTGTCCAAACAGCTTTAACATTCTAGCAAATATGGCTATATTCATGGCCAGAACCTGTTACAATTCTTATACACAAGTCACACGAGGGACAATTTATAATCTTGAATACATAAAACTTGAGCAACAGTAACAACCCATGCTGACAAAGGGAGAAAATGCAAACTCCACGCTGAAAGGACTTCTGTACCAACCAGGGCTTTGACATCTTATTTGAAGCAATGATTCTAAATTTCTGATTGTTCTATGTTTTTTCTCAGAGGCAGGAACTAAGGAGGAGCCCCTCGTGGCTGAGACCATTAATCCAGTCCAGCTCAAACAGCAGGCAGAGATGCGAGAGAAACTGGCTGCTCTTAAAGAGAAGCGCCTGCTCAATCAGAAACTGGGGTAGGACATTTTCGCTGGCTGCAACAGATAAAAAATACTGATATTGCAATTCCATTTAGTTAGATAGTAATTCACACTGAATGTATTTGAATTGATAGTTCAGCCTGTTTGTCTTTGTATGATTTCAGGAAGGTGAAGGTGCTTGGAGATGATGAGCCATGGCTAGACGACACAGCAGCCTGGGTGGAGAGGAGTCGCAAACTCGCCAAAGAGAAGGAGATGGCAGAGAAGAGGGTTAGAAAAGAGAGAATAGACAAATGACTAGCTTTGGATCTCACTTGGAATTGATCAGTTTTTCATTCTTTTTTCGTCTGTCTACAGGCCAAGCTCCTCGAGGAGATGGATGAAGAGTTTGGTGTGAGCAATCTAGTCGAGCAGGAGTTTGCACAGGAGAGGCGGGTGTGTGATTTTGATTCTGCTTTTCCTCAGTAATCCACTTGTTCTTGTTTGGTCCTGTTTCCACCTGGTGTCAGCAGCTGTTTTTTGGAATATGATCACAAGTGGTCTTATGACATACACTACCTTTTCCACCTGGTTAACAGGCTTTCAAATGTGCCTCTTGTGATCACTAGTTTAGATTTCAGTGAAGTTCAGCATAAATACCTTTTTTGGTGCTCTTTCTCACAACACATTTCACACCAGTCCTTTAATTGGTCAGTAGGTCCTAGACCCACCCAGATGATATCAAAATGTCCCTCTAAAATATTTCTGGTACTTTGCAGTAGCCAGTGTCAATATATCAATATAATGATAAAAACAAACATAAACATGCATGCATATAGACATGTATAAATGCGCACACACACACACATGAAGAGTTCAAATCTTGATTTCTGAATAATTCTAAAAACTTTGTTTATATGTATAATTCCATATATTTATTTATTTTTATTTTTTATTTTTTTAGATTGAACTTATACTTAATGCAATATTTTAGAGTTTAGAATTTTTTTATTTTATTTTATTTATTTTTATTTATTTATTTAAAAAAAAAAAATTCTAATAAATTTAATAATGAATGTGTTTGGCTCCCCATAGATGTTTTCTCTCTGATAGACCCTAGATCAGGGGTTCTCAATGTCTACATTAAAAGGTCCAAATCTGAATTTTTATTAAGGTCAAAGGTTTGAAACAATTTATATTACGTAACTTGTTTTTAATAACCATCCATAACATGCATCAAGTCAACACTATTTATTTTTCTTTAAATAAAGTGGCTTTTGCATTCAAAACACATTAAATATAATGCAAATGTGGCAAAACCACTAATATAAGTGCAGTTTTATACAAAACACAACAAAAAGTTGGCCAATAGCATCTGGATGCAGCCATGATGATGCAAGCTGAGATGGCATATCTCAGAGAAGCAATGTCAGACACAATGTACTTAATGGATTCAATTCAATTCACCTTTATTTGTATAGCGCTTATACAATGTAGATTGTGTCAAAGCAGCTTCACATAAAAGGTCATAGTAAATTGGAACAGTGTAGTTCAGTTTGTAGTGTTTAAGTTCAGATCAGTTTAGCTCAGTTCAGTTTGGTTTAATGAAGCTAGTGACATCACTGTAAGAGGTAGGGTTAGGTCTGCACATTAAAAGCATTGCATGCAGCTCAAATTGCAACTGCACCAGGGCTGCATCCAGACCTCTCTCCAAAAAAAGTGATAAATACAAAAGGTGTGTAATGAAAACTTTAGATGTTGTAGTTTTGCGGTCCTAATATCTGTATTTTGTGGATATTGCCGTTTAGAATGTTTGTTTTTTTGTTTTGTTTCATAGTGGCGTTTCACATTTCCACCCTTTACAACTTCAATTGTCTCTTTACAAATCAAGCAGAGTGTACTAAATTCAAATCATCTGTTATTCTTTTCTAGCAAGCATACAGTTCACATGATCTCAAAGGGCTCAAGGTTCAACACAAGGTGGAGTCTTTTGCAGAGGGGCAAACAGTTGTGTTAACTTTACAAGACAAAGGTAAGATAAACCTGCATCTGATTGTTTTAGATAAACCAGCATCTGTTAAATTGCTGACACCACCTACACGCTCTCATGTGGGCACACTCACAATTTCTCTGTGTGGGTGATTTTCACAGGCGTTCTGGAGGAGGAGGAGGACGTGCTGGTCAATGTGGGTCTGATCGACAAAGAGAAAGCTGAGAAAAATGTGGAGCTGAAGAAAAAGAAGCCCGATTATAAACCTTACGAAGAGGAGGAGAGTGTGGATGACATGATCGTTGTAAGATTGCCCCAAAGTTTGAGATTATTTATTTTCCAAATGTTTTTTTCAGGGCTCAAAATTAACCTTTTTGCCTAACTTAAAAAATTTAGGAACACCAGCCAAAATTTAGACGGACCCACCAATTATGAGCACAGTTTCTTCAGGTTTTTTATTAACAAATTCATTGTATTTGAAATCAACACTAATCAGAACTAACAAACAAAAAAAATCTGACTAAGAAACTCAGGTTTATAACAATTCCAAAACACATGAAGGCAGCATAAGAAAGCAGCACATTCTCCAAAAGTGAAGCGAGCAAAGCCAAAAACAGCGCAAAGGAAGTCTGATGTCATGTCATCTTACCTGAGCATTTAAATAAGCAAATATTTCCATGTAATATGCAAAATGGCACTTTGTTCACAGTTTGTGTATTAGTAGTACTAGTTTTGGTTTTTTGAATGATCAATATTGATTATTTTAGATCATTTTCTGTATTTTATTCGCATGTAGTTTTTTCAGGGCTCAAAATTAACCTTTTTGCCTAACTTAAAAAATTTAGGAACACCAGCCAAAATTTAGACGGACCCACCAATTATGAGCACAGTTTCTTCAGGTTTTATATTAACAAATTCATTGTATTTGAAATCAACACTAATCAAAACTAACAAACAAAAAAAAAATCTGCACCCACTAACCCTGCATGCACTGCTTGACATGAATAAATCTTAGTTAACGATAATAACTGTGCTGTTCTCAGGGGTGGTGTTTGATATTGCATAGATGTTATTGACACAAAACCTTAGCTTTAGTCATGTTCATAGTGGACATTAACTCAATGGAAGTCCTTTATCCACTTTTTGAAAAGTGTAAAAGGTGGATTAGCATTCACCACATAATCAGTAGTCAGATGTACCATTATATAAGTGTTTTCTAAAACAAAATTGGTTAGTGTTGTTTTCATTCTTTCATCTTCAACACTCTATTTTTGCGCCTGTCACCTGAAGGCAGAAGCTATTTTTTGAGCGATTGACAGCTGATCCATTCACGTTTAGTTCTAGAGCAGTGGGCCAATCAGAACAGTGCAAGGGTTGGGCCAAGCATTGCAGGCTTTGTTTGACTTGACATGACAACTGTTTTAAACTTAAACTTATTCCTGAGCGCTGTGTTGTGCGTTTCAGGTGCAAAGATGCATTCTGCATGAATGTCTCCTAAATCCCCGCATGTGGTGAACAATTTGCAGTGAAAACTGGTCACACAACAACAATTTTATGCACTCGCACAAATGCTTTCAAACATATTTTGAGGGCGCATAGAAAAAATTTCGGGTGCATATAAAAAAAGCTGTCGCAATTTCGAGCCCTGTTTATTCTGCACAAGCTAAAAAAAAATTTTTTTCATACATTTTTTTATAAACTGCTACAAAAGTGGGTGAGGGACATTTTCATTTTGCTGTCATCAAATGTCCCAACAAATGTATGTTGTAATTAACCCTTGCATCTAAATATCACATTTAATACAGGTTTTTTACACTTATCTTTGACTTGTGTCATAAGAAATCAGCAAAGTGAAGTTGTGAATATCTAAATGAGGTATCTTCTTATCGGATGAGGACACACAGTCTCATGAATAAATATGATACAGTGATGGATTACAGTGTAATCTTGCATTCAAGTGCTATGCTTCATGCAAAGTCAAGATTACGAGCCTTTTTACATTCCAGTACTTTGTTTTGTAAAGTACATGAATTGCAGAGGATACAAGTATTATTCTTATGTATTACTTGAGGAAATCGTGTATTGAAACATTTGATTTGAAATGAAATGTAGCATCCAATTTCTTGACAACCGTATAAACATTCATGCTAATTCCACTGTGGATAAAACAAAATATGCTTCAAATCGTTATCAAAATGATCTGAGTTACAGATATAACTTAAACCAGATATAACTTCAAACCTGTCAGATTTCTGACTAAGAAACTCAGGTTTATAATAATTCCAAAACACATGAAGGCAGCATAAGAAAGCAGCACATTCTCCAAAAGTGAAGTGAGCAAAGCCAAAAACAGCGCAAAGGAAGTCTGATGTCATTTCAACCTACCTGAGCATTTAAATAAGCAAATATTTCCATGTAATATGCAAAATGGCACTTTGTTCAGTTTGTGTATTAGTAGTACTAGTTTTGGTTTTTTTGAATGATCAATATTGATTATTTTAGATCATTTTCTGTATTTTATTCGCATGTAGTTCTTTTTGGTGTGTTTGAGTGCAGCTATTGGTCATGATTTCTGCAATAAAAGAACACCATCAAACTTTGTAGACACTACTTCTTTAAATGAACTCCACTCCATCTATTTTTTTTATTCCATTTACATCACCATTAGAAATGGAAAGTTGAGTTTTACCATTTTTGAATCCATTCAGCTGATCTCCAGGTCTGACAGGAGCACTTTTAGCTTAGCTTAGCATAAATCATTGAATCAGATTACACCAATAGCATCTTGCTAAAAGAATTTTGATAATTTTCCTGTTTAAAGGTTGACTCTTCGGTAGTAATTACATTGTCTGCTTAGAAATGAAATTAATATGGCTAGGAACAATACTATCATTCTGACATAATAATCAAGCATCTTTGCTGCAGTACAATGGCTGCAGCAGGCGCAATGATATTCTGTACTATTACCTAGTTAACTAGCTGTAGAACAATTTTCAGTTGCTACATAATATTGTTGTGTGCTGCAGCCATGGTACAACAGAAATTATTTAAACTATTATTGGAGTGAGCTAGATATGATAACCCAAACTAAGTCCTGGAGGCCTGTTGTCCTGCACAGTTTAGTTCCAACCCCAATCAGTCACACCTGGGCTAGCTAATCATGCTCTTACTAGGCTTTCTAGAAACATCCTTGCAGGTGTGTTGAGGCAAGTAGGAGCTAAAATCTGCAGGACACCGGCCCTCCATGACTGAGTTTGGACATGACGTCTAATCTGATGCAATGATTGACAAGCCAAAGTGCTCCCTCTAGACTGAAAGATCATCTGAATGGATTAATAATTAGTAAAACTCGACAGTTTAACAGTAGGGGACTTGTAATATGAACTTATTTTCAAATAAAGTAGAGTATTCCTTTAAAGTTATCTTGTTGTGTCATGATCTTAAAAGTAGAGGGAATGGCCAAATCTTTATTGTTATTTCTACAGTATTTTTTACACTTTCAATATTTCTGTCGTCTTTTCTCAGTTTAAGCCAAAGTCTGTGCTGTCCAAGTATGACGAGGAGATCGAGGGGGAGAAGAAGAAGAGCTTCAGGCTGAGCTCTGGAGGTTTTGTTGGAGGTGAGAGAGAGCGAGAGCTGCAGGCCATCAGAGAGAGTCTGCGTGATCAGGCCCAGTCTCTGAGCACATCTGCCCTCACCCTCGCCACTGAATACTACACGCCACAGGAGATGGTGAGAAGCCTATTTCAGCATGCTTGATTTCAAGTTAAATTTCATTCTTGACTGACATATTTCTTTTTTTCCCTCAATGTGTGACAAAAGGTTGGCTTTAAGAAGACAAAACGTAAGGTCAAGAAAATCAGAAAGAAGGAGAAAGTACTCAGGGCTGATGAGCTCTTGGTTGACGACACTCGAAACTCAGATTTCGGATCCAGGTGAAGTTTTCACTCAGTTGTTAATACAAGACACTTCAGGAGAATATGGTTAAAATAGTTCCTATCTACATCACTAGTTGATTGATTACATTGAGATAGGCAAATAGCAAGTTTTCTAACATGCGGTTTTAATATGCAAATGATGCATAATTTAAACAAGCTAGTTTGCATACAGTTCTCAAGCTAAAATCTAAAAATAAGATGAACTTATGTTCAGAATTCCTATATTTTTAGCGACGTATTAGAGTTTTTATCATGTATTCATGCTAAAAATTGTATTAATTTATGTATTCCTTTGTTGTTTTTTATTGTATATGTATTAATGAAATGTTCTTGTCATAATATAGCCTTGGTTACTGACATGGAATTAAATAAAAAATAATTTAAATTAGAGGTTTTATTTGAATGTATTGGTTTTGGTTAATAAATGAAATTGAATTTAAAAATGATTTTTTTAAACTAATGATTTAACACTGCTCACTGTGTCATCATCAGAATTCCTTTTTTTTATGACATGTTAGAATGGTAGGTTTTTATAGGGGCGATTTGGACAATCTCTTTTTATCACTAACACTTTCAAGTACTATGAGCATCCATAAAAACAATATTCATAGTTTTTTGTTCTATAAATGTTATAAATATTCAAACAAATAACATATGAGCATAATTCTCAGCAAAAATCTTTAGAGTATAGATTTAGAGGTGCTAAAGTTTTATTTTGAGAAGATGGCCTTTAAAAAAAAGAAAGTTATCGTTAACTTATAATGGTCTAAAAACAAAACTTGAAAAATATTAAATAAATAAAAAAAATCAAAGAGGGTGGGGGGGTTGCAGCTGGAAGGGCATTCGCTGCGTAAAACACATGCTGGATTAGTTGGCGGTTCATTCCGCTGTGGCGACCCCAGATTAATAAAGGGACTAAGCTGAAAAGAAACTGAATGAAAATCAAGAGAAGAAAAAAAAGAGAAAATTCTGTTGAAATTTTGTAGGTTGTAATTTGTTTTTGCAATATTTTGCTTGAATTTAATTGTATTATCTTTCAATTTATAAATATGTTTGGCGAGTAAAATACTTTTTTAATAAATATATCTGTTTAATAAATCTGTTTTATTTAAATACATCAAAATACATTGCCCAGATTCACTGAGAAATGAATAAAAATAATCATTTTCAAAATAAGCTACTCAAATATGCTGAGCACTCTATATAGTAATTGAAATCTACAGACACAAATTGATAAAGTGTGACAAATAATACACCTCAAAGTGTATTGTGAATGTGTACAGTGAAACCAACACTATAAAGCCCACAATCTCTAAAATGATTGAATAGTAATAATAAAATGATTATAATCTCCTAAACATGTTGATGAAAAATAACTTGTAAACTGTTTTCCTGCATTGTCTTGGCTTAAATACTCTGGCAACAATACAGTTATTTTAACACAATCGTTCTGGCTTCAGGTCTCGAGGTCGAGGTCGAAAAGCAGCAGATGATGATGAGGAGGAGGAGGCAGTGCCTGGTAATGTTTTTATGGAAAACATCAGCAAGTCCAGAGATGTCCTCCAGCAGTCAGATGACATTAGAATGGCCGATATGGACATTAGTGATGAGGGTAAGAAAAAACATCTACATGTCCAAAGTTAAACTCTTTTTCCTTTTTTCTTTTAAGGCATCTGTTTCTCTCTAGGGGTCTTTGCTTTGAAATTCAAATGAGTTGTATCACTATTCTCGGCACTCACAGTGTTTCTCCTTGTCTTTCTCAGAGGATTTTGTCCCCCCAGAGCCGTCTGCTTTAGAAGAGGATGAAGCTGAGCAAGAGCTCCAGAAACAGCTTGAGAAGCAGAGATTACTTCGCCAAAAGCAGATGCTTAAAGACTCTGGAGAAAGGGTAAGAACTGGATGCCACTTAAGCAAAATTAAAATTAAAATAAGGTCTGTGATAAATAGAACTAACGATACTTAAAGATTATAAAACATTATAAACCCCATAGGAAAATCTACAGGGACCAGTTTTCATTCTTACAGCACTCTGTTGACACTTAATTGAATTTTAACATTTCTTTTTAATCGTGACAGTCATGTGATCTAGTTTATTGGGACAGGTGCATTCTTTCTCAACTTAGATATGAAGAATTAGTTTTTGTTCATTTTATTGGCTTTCTTTGCCTAAAGCCTTTATTAATTTACAGCCCTTATGAAAATACATTTATTAATGCTGATGTAGAGCTAAAACACTTAGGGCCCTATCATACACCCGGCACAATGTGGCGCAAGGCGCGACGCAAATGTTGTTTGCTAGTTTCAGCTTGGCTCAAGAGTCGTTTTGACGTTTTGTGCCACGCAGTTTAAATAGCAAATGCATTTGCGCTCATATGTACGCCCATAGGTGTTCTGGTCTAAAAAAGAAGGCGTGTTGAGGCACAATGCTATTTTGAGAAACTATAATAGACTGTTCTATAGACCAAAACAAAGCCAGTCTAAAGTCCAGCGCAGAGCGTGTTAGTTGTGCGCCTCGCTTACACACTGCTTAATACAGAAAGGATGTACAGCAATACGTAAATATCTTTACATATGAAAAAGAATTAAAATATTAAGGATATATATAGGATATAAATGTAAAGGATTAAAATATTACAAAACATTATTTTAATAGAAAATATTTTTTTCTGGCCTACTTAAATATAAAAACCATACTTTCATGCCTTAATCTCGGGGGGCTTTTTCTGTTTATTCATAACAATTTGCTTTTGTATAATGTTATCATTATTAGCAGTATTATTTATTATATGCATATTTATGTTTGTTTTATTAAAAACAAGCTTAGATTTGGCCACCTGTCAGGTTTTAGACCATATGAGGCACAGCATGTGTATTAGGATATAACTCAGTTTTTTGAGCACACTTCGTTATTATTGTTCATTTATTAGTTTGCTGGAAATTAAAACTGAATTTAGAAATAGTTTTGAAACAAATCTTTCCGCTTAACAAATGAAATTAATTATTTATAGGCTAATGTACGGTGGCCGGGAAGTGCAAAACAATATTACGAAGAGTGAAACACTTTTACAAAGCGCGAGACAAATATACATTTTGAAAAACATTTTTACCTATCATAAGACACAATTACATAGGAAAAACTACTTTACCAAGGACGAAACAATTTTACATTTCAGAAAAAAATTAACAAGATGCAAAACACTTTTACAAATCCCGAAACATATTTACAATTACAGATTCCTTACGGTAAGGGAATGTACCACACACCGGAAGTGACGTAGTATGTACGACACACCGGAAAATATCAGCTCGTGTGTGACTTTGTAGACACAGGTTAACATGAGTCTACAACTATAAAAATCATAGTTTTATCAACTGCGATAAAACAATTTGTCATTTAGAGCTATTCTGAGGAAATATCAGTGTGAGAGTATGTAGAAACATGTACACGCAAGTACATGGAAACAATCACAGCATGACATATGTTGACTGATAAAGATATCGAAACCGCCCTCACCATGCAGACCTTGATAGCTCAGTTACATAGGTCGGACCTTTTCTGAACCTTTTGACCAGGGTTCGAATCCCGTTGATGACATGTCAATTATAATTATTTATTTACATTAAATTTTGTTATATACTGTTCTGCTATAGAAATATTAAAATCAATAATGTTTACAATGACACCCCGTAATAAGAATCTTTATTTGGTATAGGCATGTTTTGTTGCTGTGAAAAAGTGACAAATCTGCAAATGTGAATAGTTTACATCACCAGTTAACACGGACACCAGTTAAACCGTAACACCGGCTTCATTCAGTTTACTGTTAAGAGTCCTCAAGCAGATGTTTACACCGTCTAGACTTGACATCATGCCCACGATTACAGCGTACAAGTGGCCCTCGTTAAAATATTGAACACATTGATGGAGTGATGTAGTATGTCTGGTGTTTCCGTCTGGTCCGCGTCCTTTATAAACTCCAAGGACAGACTACACGTAAAACAAAACCGCGTTAAGCTGCTCATGTGTTTGCCGCAAAACATCCCTCGACCGCTGTCCATGTTCGGTCACCATAAACTCTATATACACCATGTATTCCGCAGCATGAATTTATCGCGCTCACCACGAACAACAAAACTTCTCCCCGCGTCACTCCCAGTGTACGTTCCACGTCACTTCCAGTGTGTGGTACATTTCCTTTCTATAAGGAATCTGTAATTGTAAATTTGTTTCGGGACTTGTAAAAGTGATTTGTGAGTTGTTGTTTTTTTTTTCTGAAATGTAACATTGTTTCGTCCTTGGTAAAATAGTTTTTCCTATGTAATTGTGTCTTTTGATTGGTAAAAATGTTTTTCAAAATGTTTATTTGTCTCGCGCTTTGTAAAAGTGTTTCACTCTTCGTAATATTGTTTTGCACTTCCCGGCCACCATACTAATGGATGTCTGTGCGTACAAGAAGTTTCCATGAGAGTGTAAGTGAAATTAAATGATGAGAAGGCTCATCTCCCATTCCCATGCTGTAGATGCTCTGTTTAACTGTTTTCTTGCTAGTGAAACGCTCAGTTTTTCCACTTACAAAGTCCGTCATGTAAATAGCAAATGCGCTATGGCGCGACGCAACTGGCTCTTAAAGGGAATAGGAGATGAGACTCTGATTGGTTTATTCTCAAAACATACCTATAACTCATTAAGAGAATAAGCTCAACCCTGTTGCCACGGCGCAAAGCGGATTTTTCCGTCCTTATATTAGCAAAAGTGGATTCCGACACGCCCTTAATGCTTTTGCACACTGCGCTTTGCACTTTGCACATGGATCGTCAAAATAGAGCCCTTATTGTTGGTATGGAAATGGTTCTGAGGCCCAGAAGAGGTCACTGGGGAAGGTGGTAAAACCAGCAAGTTGTTGTGAATAAAACTAAAGAGCATTGATAGTATATACAAAGAGAGAGTACTAAATAAGGCTCATGATAGTCAATGATGAGAGACATCCTTTGTCAAACACCTTCCAATTGTTACCATCAGGTCATCAATATTGTGTTCCCAGATGTGTAAGAAATAGGAAAAAATTATCATTTATACCTCAAGCAATTAAGATTTTAAATTCCTCCTCCCTCAGTTGATGGCTAGTAGACTGGATATTTATTTAGAGAAGGGGTTCCATGTTTTTATATGATTTATTTATATAAAAAAGTACGTTCTATACAGAATAAATGTGCGCAGTATGCAGAGAAACTCTGCCATTTTGTCATAATTACGTGATCTACCCACGTCAGTTACGTTGCTTTACTCCCATTCATGAATTCTCTCACAGTGCATCGTGGGATATCGTAGCGTGCATCGGATGCACACTTAAGAACTTCGCCGGAAGTAGTAGGTCATTCGGGTACTTTTCACATACTGTTTTTCGAATTCTATGAATTCAGACTCCGCTTGCATACTGTTTTTAGCCTACTATATAGTACGGAAGTATATACGATTTCGGACGCAGCCATTCATTTAAGTTGGTTTTTATGTTACAAGATTAATGTAAACACAGCTCACTATGAACACTTGTAATTTGCATAAACCTTTCTTAAATTTACTAATGACTATTTTAGGTTCAAGTGGTATTTGTAATGCTGCGTTCACACCAGACGCGGAAGAAGCGCCAAGCGTGAAGGAGTGATTTACGTGTTAAGTCAATGCAAAGACGCGAATGGACATCCTGCAGCACGGTACACGCAAATGAGGTGGCGTGAATGATGCGATTCGCGCGAGTTGAGCGTTTTGCGCGATTGACACGCTTAACGCATTAATTGCTCAAGTGCGGCTTTTAGTAAAGCATAAAGTGCTATTTGCTGTTGCAGCTAAGCTAAGAATCCATTCAAGAGAGAATACTGATGCATTTTGAAAATCTCAGAAAAGAGCAATTTTTCACCACAGCTCTTCTTGAAAATTTAAATATGTTATTATTAACACGATTACACCAAAAAAGCTGGCCATTAAAAAGTAGATGACAGAAAGGCTGAAATATAATGTGTTTATAAAACTTCTATTGAGCTGTTGATTTATATCTCAGCCACACAAACAGCATTTCCCCAAATCTGAGGTAAGTTATCCATATCTGTTCTCATGGTGGCTATTAAAGTCGTGCAATAATTTATATAAGCTAAAACCATTTTATTATTGTTTTTCATTTCAACACATAATAATATTTGCAGAAAAATGGTAAGAACTGTTTTTACATTCAATAGATGCCATGCAAATGAAGCTCTCTTTAGTCAGGGAAATGAATATTTGTCTTAAAGTGGAAATCCTGTGAGCTGTATCAGTTCTGTGGGGTTTTTATCAATCTAAATACAACTATCTTGTTTGAGATTTTCTTTATTCAGCTGTTTTAATTATTCTTTATATTGTTGATTTTCAGGTGATTGAGCGCCTGAAACAAGTGCGAGCGAGAGGAGACGATGACAACGACCCGGACAAAAAGAACAACATTGTCTTTAATGCCACTTCTGAGTTTTGCCGCACTCTCGGAGACATTCCCACCTACGGGCTGTCAGGCAACAGAGAGGACCAAGAAGATATTATGGTAGAAATCAATTGAAAGCCCTTCCCACTCAAGATTGATAATTTCACCAGCTGGACTTGAGTTGGATGT
The DNA here is from genome assembly GCF_903798145.1 of Danio aesculapii. Classification (NCBI taxonomy): domain Eukaryota; kingdom Metazoa; phylum Chordata; class Actinopteri; order Cypriniformes; family Danionidae; genus Danio; species Danio aesculapii. The sequence goes on along the minus strand of NC_079455.1, from coordinate 18,501,630 downwards.
GTTTTTGTTTTGCACACACAGGACTTTGAAAAGGACGACGAGAAAGAAGGAGGTGGACAGTCAGACTCTGATATGGATGACAACGTGGGCTGGAGCACCGTCAACTTGGATGAGGAGAAAAACCAGGCTGATGTGAGTCCTCTGCAGCTTGCTCAAACTACTTATCTAATCGACATGACAGTTCTTGATTTGTTTTTTCTTTAGGTTTTCTTAAGGTTTTTTAGGACAACTTAATTGTTTCATGTTAACTTGTGTTAGGATAACATGAAGGAATTGTGTGAAACCCTGCATTTTTTTTTTACAGTGTGCTCATCCTATTGACAGTAATTCAGTTGGGCTGTGAAAACTTTTCTTCAACATGGTCTTTTCTATTGTAGTTCTCAACAGCTTCTACCACTATTTTGGACGAAGAGCCTATTGTGAACTCTGGTCTCGCTGCTGCTTTGCTTTTGTGCAAAAATAAAGGTGAGATTTTAAGCAAATCTTTGAACGTGACTAGTAATGTTAACATTATTATCAGAATTATTAGCCCCCTTTGATTGTTTTTTTTAATTTGTTTTTGTTTTAAATATTTCCTAAATGATGTTTAACAGAGCAAAAAAATTTTCACAGTATGTCTGATAATATTGTTTCTTCTGGAGAAAGTTTTGTTTTATTTTGGCTAGACTAAAAGCAGTTTTAAATGTTTTAAAAGCTATTTTAAGGTCATTATTAGCCCCTTTAATCTATATAGTTTTTTCGATAGTCTACAGAGCAAACCATCATTATACAATAACTTGCCTAATTACCCTAACCTGCCTAGTTAACCTAATTGACCTGCCTAGTTAAGCCTTTAAATGTCACTTTAAGCTGTATGGAAGTGTCTTGAAAAATATCTAGTAAATATTATTTACTGTCATCATGGCAAAGATAAAATAAATCAGTTATTAGAAATGAGTTATTAAAACTATTATGTTTAGAAACGTACTGAAAAAAATCTTCTCTCCGTTAAACAGAAATTGGGGAAAAAAATAAAAAATAAACAAACGGGGTTAGTAATTCAGGGGGGTTAATACTTCTGACTTCAACTGTACATGTACATATTACTCTTTTAGGACTGCTGGATACACAGATGCAGAAGGTGGCTCGTGTTAAGACTCCAAAAGCAGCACTACCAAATGATAACTACTGCATCGAAGACAAAATGTGAGTAAACAAAGCAAGAAGTTGTTGTTGTTTCTTCTTTTTTTTCTTAACACTTTCGGGTCTGTTTTTATAATTACAATAAAATAATTTAAAGGGATAGTTCAGCCAAAAATGACAATTCTGTCATCATTTACTTACCCTTGACTTCTCTAGAACGCAAAAAGATGTTATTTTGATGAATGTTGGAAACCTGTAACCATTGACATCCATAGTGTGAAAGCAGTATGACTTTGGAAGTCAATGATTACAGGTTTTCTACATTCTTCAAAGTATCTTCTTTTATGTTCAACAGAACAAAAAAAGCTCAAACCATTTTGGTTTGAGTCAAGGATGCGTAAAAAAAATATCCATTCTTTTTTCAAAATGCTTTAAGACCTTAAAATTATACATACATTTTTTTCTTCAGATTTGTTTTTTCACAATTATTTTGAGAGATAGAAACCATAAAGTTACACATTTCTTTTTCTGGTCATTTTGGACCTGACTATGTTTTGAGCATATTTTTGGTATAAAAAGCTCAAATTAACTCTGTGTTAGAACATTTTTGTAAACTATATTTAGCCTTTTCCACTATCTAACACATGTAAATCCACAGCTGTTAATTACAGCATTAATTTAGTGATAATAATTTCATGATTATCAAACATGAGTTAGGAAAGTCATTCCACTGGGGTTAATGCTAGCAGTTTGTGTGTAATATGAAATTAAATATTAGTAATATGAAATTAAAAATTAGTAATGAGGAATAAATGCAAAAAACTTAAGGTTTTAAAACAAAAATGCAGGGGCTTGAATGAAAGTTCTAGTCAATCAATTTGCACCAAAAGCCAACAAATATTTAATTTTTTTTATGTAATTGTCTTCAAAAATACTTTTTAACGATGTTAAACTATTTATAAAAATAAAAGAGAAATATTGTGTTGAAAAAAGTGTGTTCATCTAGAGTTTTCTTGTTTTGACACAAAGTATGTTGCTAAGAAATAAGTATGTTTGATTATTTTTTTTGGGTGGCAAGCCAAAAGAAATTCCATTGGGCCAACCGGGACATTAGAAATAAGCATTAGTGTTTAGCCCAGTATAAGTCATTCATAATGGTTTTAAAAAGTCTTACATTTGACTTGATGAAACCTGCAGAAACCCTGTTTAATTCGTAATTGTTTTATGCAATGATATATTTATTTTTATTTATTTATTTATTTATTTATTTTTTATTTGTTTTTTTCTTAATACAAACAATTATTCTTTTTTGAATGCGTTTTAAAGGTCAGAGAGTTGATGTTTCCATTTTCATATGCAGGCATATTGATGACAAGTACAGCCGTAGGGAGGAATACAGAGGCTTCACTCAGGACTTCAAGGAAAAGGACAACTACAAGCCTGATGTCAAGATTGAATACGTTGATGAATCGGGTCGTAAACTCTGCCCTAAAGAGGTCTGTGCACATGTGCTTCTTCACACTTCACATATATAGTATGATTATAAGAGATGCTGTAAGAGTGTGGATCTCTTCTAGGCTTTCAGGCAGCTTTCTCATCGCTTTCATGGGAAAGGCTCGGGCAAGATGAAGACGGAGCGGAGGATGAAAAAGCTTGAGGAAGAGGCGGTATGTTTTCTGCAGATTGTTGAGCATATTAGCATCATTATTAGCCGACACATTCAGTTCACAAAATGTCTGTGATGGCCCAATCTCAATTCTAGCCCTTAGCCCTTCCCCTTACCTCTACCCCTTGTTTTGCGCGTTCACATGAAGGGGTAGGGTTGTCCTAATTCTCTTTAGCTTGAGGGTTAAGGGGAATGGTTAGAGACCTCTTGAAATGGAGATTTTTCAGGACCACACTCGAAACCAAAGGCTAAGATATTTCCCAGAATACACCAGCCACAACGGCAGGATAGCTGCACACATAAGTCAAGAGATTTACAAATTAGTAGATTTTTGTCATTATTATAAATTTTTACTACAAACAAGCTTACTGTGCGTTCACACCGAAAGCGGTGAGAGCGTCCAAGGTCGCTCTGGCCGCCCTGGCGACAACGCTGTCTGCCTTCAGCTCTGGCGGCGAGAGTGTCAAAATTCGCTACATTAATGTCGTATTTAAAGGGGCCATTGCAGCATATCAGTTACGTTCCCACATAAAAACATGCTTTCTAGCGTGAAAATGTTGCGCACTTATCTAATTCATTTAACAATAGATCAAGTTGCGTGCACTGTGGCTTTGCTCCACTTAATCATCCAATGTGTCCATATGTCTGAAATATCCTGAAGCAGCAATGCGGTTTTGTACTGTCGCATGAGATTCCCGCTTTTTTAAAGATAAATATATATAACATTAATGCACATCAGTAACTCGCCAGTAACTTATTTAATGCATGTTCCTGTAAGAAAATATTGTAAATAATTGAAAATCCGGCTAACAACTTCTTCATTCTGATTGCTTGCCGCCAAACTGCGTCATAGCTCATTACCATAAAGTTGACTTGATTTCAACTCTCCTCGACGCCCACACCGGCGAAGATGCACCGCGCTGCTTATCGCCGCCGGCTCTCATTGAAAATTAATGACTGCCGGCTACTTTGACGCTCTCGCCGCTTTCGGTGTGAAAGTACGGTAATGTTTTAATACATTTAGAACCACACTCATGTTTTACCATCATGATAAAAAAAAACACTAAATTTCGCTATCTATATTCCCTATTAATAACTCCTGTATAGTCGTCTCACAACACACAGTACTTTTATGTCTGTCACTCAATGTCACTCGAATACTCTGTCAGTGAAGTCTGGTGGCTGGGCATGAGCTTTTTACATTGTCTGGTATAATGTTAATGTTGTTTTCGAGTGTTTACATGGATGGTCATGGTGTAAATGCACAGTTGCCTACAGTTAGGAGCTTATTGCTTTATTATATCGTTATATGATAACATGATTTCGTTGCCTTCAGTGATTTTATAAAGATAAATACCAAAAAAAAAACGCAACTGGAATAACTACAGCAGCCGCAAATGATGACGTGTGCAGGTGTTGTTGTGCTGTTCCATTTCTTAGGGGTAAATTTTGGAGCCCTTTACACTCTGTTTAAAGGGCCAATGGGAATGAGTAGGGGTACAAAAATAGAATTGGGATTGGGCATAAGTCTGGGTTGTTGTTTTTTTTTTTTTAAATATTGCTTAATAAATTATATTTAATAATCATAATTTCTATTTGGACAGATAATTTTTTTATTCTTAGAAAGTCTGAATGAGAAGCACATGGAGATTTCTAAATAAGTAAATTAAGAGGTACCCAAAAATAAATATGTACTCACTATTCATTCTCTTAAGATCTTCCAAAAAAATTAGTTTTTATTTCTTATGTTCAACACAAAATAAGATATTTTGAAGAAAGCTGTAAACACTGACATCCATGATAAGAAAAACAAATACTATTGAAGTTTATGCTTACCAGTTTTCAACTTCCTTCAAAATACCTTCATTTGTGTTCAACAGAATAAAGTTTGAAACGAGGGTTAGTAAATTGGCAGATTTTTCTTTTCTTTTTTTAGTATTGGGTGAACTGTCCCTTTAAAGGGCCCCTATTATACAATAAAAAGGGTCATCTTTTTATTTTTAAGGGTCTCCAACAACAGGCTGATATGCATGCAAGGTCAAAAAACACTTTGATGGTCTTATAATCTGCATTTATTTTTACCTAATTATCCCAGCCACTCCCATATGAATCGTTCAGCGATTCATTTGTTCCCAAACCCCTCCTTAGCGTGAAGCTAATCTGCACTGATTGGACCGATGACAGTCTGTTGCGATTGGTCGACAGCGTCCAGCACTAGACAGAAATGCCCACCATGGCTTATCAACAATATTCAAGTGTATGTGTGAGCATACCTGCCAACACTCCTGTTTTTTCTCAGAGTCTCCCGTATTTCAGACCCATCTCCCGCCACCCTCCCGTTTTGTTATTTATCCCTGAAAAATCCCGTAATTTCATCTGCCATTCATTTGAAGCACTATGAGTCGACTCTTTTATAAACGAATCAATAGTTTTAAACACGGCGCACTTTCAGATTTAAGCCTGGATAATTTCACTTCACTTTGAGCTGTTACACACTACATGAAAGGTCATTTTCAAAAACCCATAATAGGGGTATTTATACCTTCATCATTGTTTTCAAACTATAAAGCTAACGTCCTTTTTGCTTATCCGTGCAGCTGCTGAAGAAGATGAGCAGCAGTGACACTCCTCTGGGAACCGTCGCACTTCTGCAAGAAAAGCAGAAATCACAGAAAACCCCTTACATTGTGCTGAGTGGCAGTGGGAAGAGCATGAACGCGTACGTATTTATTCACACTTTCCTTTACATTCTGTCTGTGTTCTGTTCAGTAGTTGGTTTTATCTTCTCTTTACAGAAACACCATCACAAAATAAATCTTTATTCTGGAACAGAAGGACAGAAAATCTCTCACTCAAAATGCGCTCATTTTAGCCATCTCTTAAATAAAGTCGCAACTGGTGATGTATATACAGACATTGTCTTGTGTGTGAATTTAAATTCCTTGTTTGAGTTAACTTGATTTTTTTTGATTGACAGTTCTCTGAAGAACCTTATCTGTATTGTTTTTTTCCCTCAATAAAACTGTTGCGATTTAAAACTGGATTTTTTTTTTCTCTCCCTCACGGAGACACAAGTTTAAAGAGTTGTCACCAATGTGTCTGAAATGTAAAACCCAGGAAGGAGACCTTGTTCATTGTTTCTGGCTTTGCAGGGAAATTCAAAAGTTCTGGGCCATGATTGAACAAGAAATGAATGGTATTTTATCTATTAATATTGGTTGTGACCCCAAGCACATGCTGCTTGGGATGTTCGACAAGATTAATATGGACAAACATAAAAAAACACTTTGCAAGTACCTGACGTTTTGTGCAAGAAAATGTATTCTCCTGAACTGGATAACGGACAAAACTCCTACAAAGTCTTTATGGCACAGGGTAATACTTGAATATGTACCACTAAACCAGTGGTGTAGTCCTAAAAAAAAGGTGGTGTACTATTACCCACCCAATCCAAATTTTAAAAGTAGGCAAAGAAACGATGAATGTCAATGTTTCTTTGATTCGATAGCTACACACGCGCACACACACACACTTATATTTATATATATTTATTTATATATATATACATATATATATATATATATATATATATATATATATATATATATATATATATATATATATATATATATATATATATATATATATATATATATATATATATATATACTTTCTATTCACCTAAGAAAACTGTAAATAAATGTTACTCTGCTGTTTTCAACAATACTAATAAATAAAAATGTTTTTGAGCAGCAAATCAGCATTAGAATGCTTTCAGAAGGATTGTGGCGAGTAATGAAGCTAGAGGTTCGGCAAAGTTTTGAAATCACAGGAATAAATTACATATTTTAAATATATTCAACTAGAAAACAGATATTTTAAGTAATGAAAATATTATTTACTGTTTGGCTGTACTTTGGATTAAATAAATGCAGGCTTAGTGAGCAGAAGAGACGTTTTTAAACACAATCTTAATATTTTAAACTCATCTTTTGACCAGTCATGTATATCAACAATATAGTCATTTATAATCTCAATATTAGATTAATAAAACAATGGGGTATGTGTACACAAACTTTCATTTCAGTCAGCCAGCCCCAGAGGCTCCAGTGAATTGTCTTCCCATACAAAATGGCCATGTTTAAAATCTGATTTCTTTAAGAAAACAGCGATCTTAATTGCCTGGCTGAGATGCAACATAAAGTGGGTATCAGACCAAACAAGCACTGCATTAACTTATATTTTTCTGTGCCATGTCTTTAAAATACGGAGATTAATTTTACCCCAGTATTTTTAATGGAACTTCTGTGCTAGCCTGCTGCTTTTTAAGAATTAACAATGCTTAAGTCTATTTAACTGATTATATTTTAATTACATTACAACATGGATGCTGCAAAAGGAACCTTATGAAAGTGAAAATAGTCACATAAAGCTTTCACCAGAAGTTCATCATTGACTAAAAAACACTAGCTGTGCATGTAGTCCATTACTCCTATCACACAGGCTTGTGGGAGTTGATATAAAAACACATTGATGACCAAGCATAAACATTAAGTCTTCTGTTTTGCATCATCAGCACCAAGGCACTCTGGAGGCCACTTGGTCCAGAACGGTCATAATCTCTGTCCCTTGGAGTAAATATGATGTGTGTTCAAGAGGAGCGTTGACTTCACACTCCCATCCGCTCAACACAGGCAGAGTCAAAAGTGCCGGGGGTGTTTTTACTTCATTTAGGGGTCTTCTCTTTTGAGGAGGACAATTGGTTTTCTCTGGAAGTGATCTGAACTTCGGTTGAAGATGATTCAAGCGTCCGTCCCATATCCGTGGTGGTGTTGATCCATCTAGTGAAAATGCAAAACACATGTATATAAATGCTCACATGTTCTTTATTGACATCGGTGGTTCCATCAAGAAACTTTAAATGGATAGTTCTCGCAATAATGACCTTTTACTCACTATTCTTAAGTGTTTCCAAACCTTTATGAGATTTGAAGAATGTTGGAAAATATAGCCATTGACATCCATACTATGTAAGTCAGTGGCTACTGTCTCATTTTGTGTTTAACTAAAGAAAGAAACTCGAACAGGTTTAGATCAGGTGGATTATTAACCTGATCTATTATCAGGTGGATTAAGATATTAATGTAAATAATAGCAGAGAATTCATTTTTGGGTGAACTACCCCATTTAAAAAAAATTTGCAACCTTTCCATTTACTAAAAAGTTCTCTAAATTGAAAAAAGGTGGTTTAGATCAGTGTTTCTCAACCACGTTCCTGGATGACCACCAGCTCTGCATATTTCTCCATGTATCCTCAACCAAACACACTTGATTCAGATCATCAGCTCATTAGCAGAGACTGAAAGACCTGTAATGAGTGTGACAAACAAAGGAGACATCCAAAACATGCAGTTTTGGTGGTCCTCCAGGAACATGGTTGAGAAACACTGGTTTAAACAATTAAAATATTCTTCACTATAGAAAAAAAAATGGTTCTTTTAAAAGACACTAAAATGTTGTTAGGGAAAGCACCAGTGCTCCTTATATGACGCTGCTATGAAAAAGCTGTTCTGGAAACTTCTACTGAAGTCTGAATCCAGTCTCTTACCAATGTTCCTATGAACTCTGTTGGGTTGTGAAAATTTCAGAGCATCCTCCATCCAATGATTTGCCTTGGTTTCAGATGAAAATAGCTGATAATTATGTTGTTTATAATCGTAATCATAAACCTGGAGAAAGAAATGAGTCCAATTACCACATGACTAAAATGTAATCAATTTAAATACTCAAATACTATTTTATACTTTTATATAACAGTTCAATCAAAAGTTCAAAGTTAATATTGACTAAATGTTGAGTGAGTAACTTTCTAGACACAATATTTCCTCTTACATAAATAGTTCAAATGAAGGCTTAACTAAAATCTACATTTCAGCATTTAAGACAACACATTGCTGAATGAATCACTTAATCAAATTCAAGAACTGGAAATAACTATAATAATATACAGGTCATTAGTGCATATAAGAACAATATACCTTTGAATTTCTGTTGACAAGATCCAAGCTGTCATTCCATTGCTTGGTTGATATCAGGTTAGTATCGCTGATTCTATAATGAAAGAAATGCTAAGGAATTATAGGGAGTGGTATGCAAAATGCCAACATCATTACCATAAACATCAACCTGATTTCACTGGATTTAGTGACTAATTTGGATGAATTTGCCTGACGTGGTCTGTATGCCACTGTTTTCAGTAAATTCACGTTGAATTAATTATTTCACCTGCTTTAATTTAACCGTTTCAGCTTAAAGCCCATGTGAAATTAAACTTTACAATCTTTATTTTGCTAGCACACATTGGTATTCTTTAAGTAAACAATTAATCCATGCATGTTAGTTATGTTAATCCATGTATGTTAGTTATGCATAGGTTTTTTAAAATAGCTCTTATGTGCAGTGTTGTGTTTGTACTTATGATTAAATTATGTAGCACCGATTGTTCGCTGTGAAGGAATGATGTACAAAAAGAAAGCTCCGCCCCTACTCAGTATTCAGTTGGAAGTAGGTCAACATACTGAAATAAGTTTCAGCAACTTCCGCTTCACATGGACTTTAATGTGTACTTTAACTACAAATGATTACAGTGTGCCCATGATTTACTCAAATTTACTTAGAACAAGAGAACAAATTTGTAAATGTGTTGACATAGAAGTTGTAGAGACTTAATATTTAATTGGTCAGAATGTACTTGTTTGTTGTCATGTGCAAGGCTCTGTACATACGTCCAAACATTTACAATCTCCAGAAAGAAAATGTCTGAAGCAGGAATGACAGAAAAACAGTGACGTTTTATAAACATTTCAGGAGGAGTATGCACAGATGTTTCAACAATTCTAAAACATCATTGACATTCATTCTATTATCCAATCAGCATTAGCCATAACCCCCATGAATACCAAACTCCTCCTACATTCATTATCTTACGACACCTTACCTCTTAAACACGATCTAGCTAGTGGGAGCGTTCTGGGGCCGGGCTAGACACTTCACTCTGACCTCGACGTCTCACTTTCCTGAGTGTGAACTCGTGAAGTAAACATTTATCTTTCATTTTTTTCCATCATGGAACCTTCATTGCCAGTAAAGATCCAAATGACGTCACTGAACAGAAGCAGATTATTTTAATTGATAAAAATCAGCCACTAATTTGCCGAATTGAAAAACTACAAATTGACCTGAGATGTGTCTGATTTTTCTGATGAGACGTACCTGTCTGATCTCACAAGGTAATGTAGCTATTTGAAGTATTGCCAGAAGAGCTTCATTTGGATTTATACGATTTCATTTGCAAAAAAAATACATACAATTTTTAAAAGAGGCGTGCCTCCAAATCACACCCCTAAACCTGACCATCATACTAAAATGTATGAATGAGATTGTAAAAAATTCACAAAAGCATGTACATCAATCTAAAAGGGTGCCCACCCAAAAAACAAGAAGTACAAAAATAGAGGCCTATAAAGGTGGCAACATCAAAACTCCAAAAATACAGTCAGCACAATAGCCTAGTGGTTAGCGTGTCGTCACATGGTGCAGTAGCACGTCAGGGCGTCACGAGTTCGAATCCCGGCTCGAGGACATTTCCCTATCCTACCCCTCTCTCTCTCTCTCCAACTTCGCTTCCTGTCCTAAATACTGTCCTATCTAATAAAGGCAAAATAGCCAAAAAAATGAATCTTTAAAAAACTCCAAAAATATGAATATGGATCTTATGATTAAGAGCCGGTGCAATCGAAACATCACAGGCTTTGTGAAAGCCTTATTAAGTTAATATATGAATATTTTTGCAGCTTTGGGATCGCTGTATTTGTGTATATTTTTGTTCAAATTCATACAAATGAGCCACTAAATCAGAAAGACGTGAGATTTCGTTTGGCATACCTTTTGGTCAGAAAAAAATGACTGACACTTTGTTGGGTAGGATTAAGACTCTTCACGGGCAGAATGGTTGTTCCCGCTGAAGAATCCAAGTTTTGACGCGGACTGTTGAATGATGGTGTACACATGTTTAGTTCTGTCATGTCCATTGTCCCGTCTAAAATGGGAGTTAGCAGGAAGTCCTCTCCATGCATGGGAATGTATGGTGCAAGACTGTCCAAGTCTAACTCACACTGATCCTACAATATCCAGAAGAAGTACAGTAAGAATTTGTGAAATAATTCTGTTTGAAATAAATACTGATCAATCATAACAACATTTTATTCATGAGTTAAACATATATACAGTTAAAGTCAGAATTATTAATAATTTTTTTTTTTTATTCTTTTTTTTTATATTTCCCAAATTATGTTTAACAGAGCAAGGACATTTTTACAGTATGTCTGATAATATTTTTTCTTCTGGAGAAAGACTTATTTGTTTTATTTCAGCTAGAATCAGAATTTCTTAATTTAAAAAAAAACATTTTAAGGTAAAAAGTATTACTTTTTTTCAATAGTACAGAACAAACCATCATTATACAATAACTTGCCTAATTACCCTAACCTGCCTAGTTAACCCAATTAAGCCTTTAAGTGTCACTTTAAGCTGTATAGAAGTGTCTTGAAAAATATCTAGTAAAATATTATTTACTGTCATCGTGACAAAGATAAAATAAATCAGTTATTAGAAATGAGTATATAATATATATATATATATATACCAATATACCACAGACATATTACCCTGCAGCCCAAGACCAGTTACTCACTGAAGCTAAGCAGGGCTGAGCCTGGTCAGTACCAGGATGGGAGACCACATGGAAAAACTAGGTTGCTGTTGGAAATGGTATGATATATATAATGGTAATGATATATATATATATATATATATATATATATATATATATATATCCACAGTGCATCCAGAAAGTATTCATAGTGCTTCACTTTGTCCACATTTTTTTTTATGTTACAGCCTTATTCCAAAATAGATTAAATTAATTTATTTCTGCAAAATACTACACACAATACCCCATAATGACAATGTGAATTTTTTTTTGAAATTGTGTCAAATTTATTAAAAATAAAAAAGCTGAAAAATCAGATGTACATAAGTATTCACAGCCATTGTTGTGAAGCTCTAGATTGAGCTCAGGTACATTTTGTTTCCACTGACCACCTGAGATGTTTCAGCAGCTTAATTGGAGTTAACCTGTGGTCAATTCAGTAGATTGAACATGATTTGAAAAGGCATACACCTGTCTATATAAGGTCCCAGGGTTGACATTGCATGCAAAAGCACAAACCAAGCATGAAGACAAAGGCAATTGTCTGTAGACCTCCGAGACAGGATTGTCTTGAGGCACAAGGCTGGGGAAGGTTACAGAAAAATTTCTGCTGCTCTGAAAGTTCCAATGAGTACAGTGTCCACCATCATCCATAAGTGGAAGATATTTGAAACCACCAGGACTCTTCCTAGAGCTGGCCGGCCATCTAAGCAGAGTGATCGGGGGAGAAGGGCCTTAGGAGGTGATCAATAACCCGATGGCCACTCCAGCGTTCTTCGGTGGAGAGAGGAGAACCTTACAGAAGGACAACCATCTGTGCAGCAATCCACCAATCAGGCCTGTATGGTAGAGCGGCCAGACAGAAGCCACTCCCTGTCTGGAACTTGCCAAAAGGCATCTGAAGGACTCTCAGACCATAAGAAACTAAATTCTCTGGTCTGATGAGACTAAAACTGAACTCCTTGGAGTGAATGCCAGGCGTTACATTTGGAGAAAACCAGGCATCTCTCATCACCAGAATAATACCATCTCTACAGTGAAGCATGGTGGTGGCAGCATCATGCTGTGGGGATGTTTTCAGCAGCAGGAACTGGAAGACTAGTCAGGATAGAGGGAAATATGAATGCAGCAATGTACAGAGACATCCTGAATGAAAACCTGCTTCAGAGTGCTTTTGACCTCAGACTGGGGTAACAGTTCATCTTCCAGCTAGACAATGACCCACACTGCCAAAATATCAATGGAGTGGCTTCACAACAACTCTGTGAATGTCCTTGAGTGGCCCAGCCAGAGCCCAGACCTAAATCCTATTGAACATCTCCGGAGATATCTGAAAATGGCTGTACACCGTCGCTTCCCATCCAACCTGATAGAGCTTGAGAGGTACTGCAAAGAGGAATGGGCAAAAATTCCCAAAGACAAGTGTGCCAAGCTTGTGGCATCATTTTCAAAAAGACTTGAGGCTGTAATTGCTGCTAAAGGTGCATCAACAATGTATTGAGCAAAGGCTGTGAATTCTTCTGTACATGTGATTTTTCAGGTTTCTTATTTTTAATAAATTTGCAACAATTTAAAAAAAAAAATTCACATTGTCATAATGGGGTATTGTGTGTAGAATTTTGAGGTAAGAAATGAATTTAATCCATTTTGGAATAAGGCTGTACATAAAAGAAATGTGGGAAAAGTAAAGCGCAATGAATACTTTCTGGATGCACTGTACATATTCCAGTTTTCTTCAAAATACTTGTCAGGAAAACTGTTTTAAATGATAATAATGAAGACTAGCGTACTGTAATGACTGCTGAAATTTAGTTTTGTGGTTAAAGGATTACAAGAAAAACATGGTACTTATATCAAAGCACAGTTATTTTAACATCGTGTACTGCAGTAAATTTGGTATGGGTAAGGTTACTCACACAATTGGAATCATAACACCCTTCTACGTTATGTGGGATCTCTGTACATTCAACTTCCTGTATGTCACCATCTGAGCAAAAACACAATACACCTTCATGATAAACCATATTTTTAATATATGAAGCATCATATTCACATATCATCATACATGTACTATTTTAACATTTGTGAATTTCACCTCTTTGTTTCAGATGTGTTGTAGAACTGTTGTGTTTGTTCGATTCTTTGAGATCTTTTTCACCCTCCTGGCCTCTAGATGGCGGAAAAGAGGCAAGTTCTGACTCTGGACCATAGGAGCTAGATGTTGGCTTCAGAAGTTGTTCTGTCTTCTCCAGTAAAAATGCCAAATTGGGCTGCTCTACTTCACTAAAATGGTACAAATTAAACAAATATATATATTTTTTAAATGTAAAACATTCCGATATTTGCATACTTGTGGGTTATTAAGATACCTGCTGGTGAAAATCTTCTAACCTTAGAATGTAATTGATGCAGACGACACTCTCTGGCACACCAGTCTGAATGTTGCACACCAGTGAGGCATCTGTTTCTGCCCACACATAACCTCCATATCTGTGCAGCAGCCGGTATTTCCCGGTCGACACTTGACCCTTGGAGAGCACTGTTTCAGACAGATATTTGAACATTAGAGATAGTTAGTGATATAGATCAAATATTATTATGTATTATGTATTTATCCTTATACAGTTTTAAACTTGAAAGCTTTTAAAAATTAAATAAAATGTCACAATTTTTTAAAAGTGTAGTTAATTCGTGTTTTGAATGACATGAGTGTAAGTAAATCATGACTTGTATGTATTGGAAGTTTCCTTTATCACATAAAGCTTAACAAAACGATCGAATTCAGCACACAAGGGGTAAACAGATAACAAGATATCTCTCTTACGGCAAATGTGCGCCTTGCGGATTTGCTGGCAGTCAGATGGATGATAGTACTGGTATACAGATTGGCCCAACAGATCCATGTCTCGAAAGCCGATCAGTTTCACGACCCTAAGCCAAAAAAAGAGTTTCACATGCAAAAACTGCCCAAAGAGAGTCAAAGCATTTAGCTATTTGCTCATAAAAGCAGCAAGTATAGGCTTGTACCTTGAGTGGCAGTAAGTGAACGTCATGTCAGGGCTGTGAACGCTCATAAATGTACATGCATTCAGTGCTTCATCCTCTTCTGTGATCTCCTGAATGGGCAGAACCCTGCACTCAAGAACCAGACAACTCGATCCAGGTGTAGCAGAAGACCTTTTCTTTCCAGAACACTGAATAATCTTAAAACAATATAAGCAAAATGTGAAACAACGAAAATTGTATTACTCTTCAAACAATTTAAAGATGCAATTCTTACTTTCCAACCAGTCAGTTTCTGGTTCATTGTCTTTTTTATCCTGAGAAACACTTCACATCTTTGTGGTCCTTGGTTCCCTGCAAATATTAGAAACAGATCATTGGCACTACAGTATTAATCAGTATGAACCAGTGTAATCCATCTGGTTATACATTCCCTCCTCCAAACATGAAAAAAGGCCTCTTGTATGTTTCTTCAGGTAAAGGGAGAGAGACCTTTACAAAACCTTTAAACTCTCGTCAAAGTCATGGCACCAACATAACTCATTTAGTTGGACTCCTGCCACTCTGAGCAGGATTCAGGGTGGCATTTCTGAAATGTAAATTTGGCACACTTTCAATAATGATAAAGATCATTGCCTCTGGTGCTCCTACTGAGGCCAGGGAAGTAAAGTTCACCCACAGTCTATGGTTTACCTGCACAAGTCCCTTCAGAAAGTCTGTTTACCCTGCAGCCATATTTGCAAAGAATTTTTCCAGCTACTGTGAACGTGCAGATATTTCACACCAATCTCGTTTATAGCTGTTTCAAATAAAATGGAATAACATAGATAAACCCCTGGAGTAATACTGAAAGACAACACTGGAAAGCCACAATATGTGATGGGGTGGGATGGGATGTGATATGATTTCCCCAGTCAAAAGTACTGCAGGTATTCACTGAACTCAAGGATTTTGAGATAATGATCAAGTGAACACATACAGGCGCTTCCCCAAAGAACTCCTGGGCTATAACGATTGATTTGAAGGTGTCTTGAAGGATGTCTTACTTGAAGGTTGGACTTCCTTCTCTGTTTGTGCCAGCCATAATGAGCTTTGCACTTTCCCCCATTCATTTTAATTCAAGTGGACCATCTTTGTATGTCTATAGTCTTTGACTCTTCCCAGAAACCTCAGTACCATCCAGGTCATGGCCAACGTAACCTTTTGCTTCTACTCTGTTTTTATTTACACCACTCTAAACCAGATTACAACAGGCATTTCCAGCATGGGAGGTTTCATTTTTGCCTGGTTAGTAAGACACTCTACTAACAGCCTCTTGCTTCAGTCACAAGTGCACTTCTTCAGGCCAGGGGAATGTGGTTTACTTGTACAGCTCTTACTAGATGGCCCCTGTTACACTCATTCCCATAAACCTTACTCCCTTCTAGTTCATGGTACCAGCCAGAAACTAGTTCTCTGCAGTTCTCACATGGTTGCCCACTGAAGCTAAGTAGGGTTGCTCCTGGTTAATACCTGGAGGGAGACGACATGGGAAAATCTAGGTTGCTACTAGAAGAGGTGCTAGTGCAAGAGGTACCCTGTGGTCTGTGTGGATCCTAGTGCCCCAGTATGATGGGATGTAAACAAGGTCCTGACTCTCTGTGGCCGTTAAAAATGCCAGGATGTGTTTTTTCCTAAGAAATAGGGGGTTTGCCCCGACATCCTGGCCAAATTTACATTTTTGCTTCATCACTCTGCTTCTTCTTCACCAGTAAGTTGATGTGTGGTGTGCAGTCTAACACAACAAGGCTGCCGTCAAGTCATCCAGGTGGATGCTGCACATTGGTGTTGGTTGAGGAGATTCCACCCTCAAATCTGCAAAGCACTTTGAGTGCCCAGAAAAGGGCTATATAAATGTAATGAATTATTATTATTTTTAAATGTACCCATTCCAGTACCTCTCGGCCCACTCTGAGATGTTTTTATTCAGCGTTTCCAATATGGAATAAAGATTTAAAAGACCACAGCTTCTAGTGTCAGTCAACAATGTGCTTCTTTTATTGAGACTACTTTTAGAGGTCTTTGGACATTTATTAAATGTCTTTTAACAAAAAAACTGCTTGGTGGTGAGGTCGGGGAGTAAGATGTACTCGCATAGCTCTTTTGCTGGCATCTGTTACACAAACATGGAAAATCTATGGTCAAAACGGGTGTTTTCTGTCAGAAATACTCACCAATCAATCTCGTGAGGATGTCTTTGACCTCCATCTGATCGCATGGGTGCAAGAACTCAAGCAAACTCCTTCCAATCAGATCCATCTGAATGAGATATGTTAAAGATTTCAAAAAAGTGCCAGTAAATTGACTTCGAAGGCATACAGTTATTTTATTTTTTTTTGTATCATCACCTGGTTAATTCCTGTGTGGGTAGTTAAGCCCTTAGTGGCGAAGATGACCTTGCCATTCAAAGACAACAAAACCACAAACCCTCCGAGGGCAGAATCTAGCAACTCCCTCTCTTGAGATTTAGCCGACACTCCTACAATCACAATGGCCTTTAGAAAACCTGTTTTCTTTCAACATGTCTTCTACTTTCAACCACCTCTTCTGTCTACCTGGTGAAGGAGGTTTCATCAAGGAGTCTGGGGTGTCCAGAAGACCCCTCAGGTGCAGGTAAGCAATTGTGAGACGTATTACCGAAGCTTTGTCTCGCTGACCGTCCATACTCAAGTCCAGAGGCAGAAGAGCAGTTAACTCTTTGAACAGTTGACTCTCCTTTTTCCTTCTGCTTTGTGCTGCCAAACGGGAACATGTTTTTCTCCATTCTGTGCAGACCCTGTATTAAAACCAACAGTAAATTGGAATAAACAGGTTATTTTGGTTGTATGAGCATGTTTCTCTTGGCTTGGTTTACTGCTTGCGTCATTCAGAGGCAGGAACATACAATACACTAAAGCTATCTTTTTCTTCATAGACAGAGGACAGCACTTTTACTGACTGAAAAAGAGACGTCAGCATTGCGTCACTTTGTCTTATCACTACCAAACGTAGTTGCCTGCTACTTCTGATACAATGTCATGCCTTCCCATGTGCTTATGATTTGCACGCTTTTTACACCAAAACCAAAAAGGTCAAATATAAATAGTTTAAAATAAGATTTTGCTTGTGTAATATGAAACTTAATAAAAACGCATAAAAGTATTGTCGACTTCATTCTATTTTCATCAAATGGCCACTTTCTTGGTTTTAATATGGTAAATGGCATTTGTAAAAGGCACGAAAGTCAGTGAAAGTTTGTATGCTACCATCTAGAACAGGGGTGCCCAAATTTTTTCTTATGAAGGGCTAAAAAACATTGAGGTCGGTGGGCCGAAGGTAAATATACCAAACTATATTACATTAAAGTTGCAACTGGTAATTTAAAATAATAAGAAAACATTGCTTTTCATGTACTAATGTAGAATATATTTTAACATTGTATAGTGAACTTATTACAGTAAAAAAACAATCCTATTTATAACAGAATGGCGTAACATTAGTCAAGTTGCACTTGTTTTTTTGCCTTGATTTGTCTTCTATCCATTGAGTGACTTTTTATATTTAAAATATATATAAAATTCAACTCATTTACAACATTTAATTACAACATATATTTTTTTGTTTGTTTTTTTGCAGCTCATCAATAAAACAAACAAAAAACATCATGTTAAATTAGAAATTGCAATCTCTATTGAAGGCATTCGCCCCAACCCTCCCCATCATTCTCACTCTCTTCTCTTATGGGATGGTGGGTCAAATCAAAGGTTACTGAGGGCCAACTTTGGCCCACGGGCCCTAGTTGGACATCTCTGATCTAGAACTACATTTACTTTAAAATTCTTGTTTCCCTTCCATTTTAATTATTGTTGCCTTCTGATAAAAATCAGATAAATTACAAAAAATAAATAAAGAATATTTTAATTTGGTCTTAATATTTTAGATTAAATAAAGTTTAGCTGTAAATGAAGCTTTAATGAAATAAGAAACATTTATTTTTAAGCAATGTTAATTATTATTTAAAATCTTTGCTATGTTATTTAACAGTCAGACTACATAGTGCATAGATACACATATTTGTTTTGTGCATTTGCATGTAAATGTTCCATGGACTAGCTTTAGTTTGGGTAAAGTAAATATATGGTGGCATGCAAACTGTTGCCAAATATTTCACTATTTTCCCAAAGTTTGCATAGTGTCTTTTTGCAATTGGCTGATTTGTTGTTTGAGTACTATATGAATATGTGTGTTATTTGCAAAAGCAATGACGATAAGGATTTGCATGCCATGTAAATTCATTTGCAATAGCCATTGTTTTCATAATTGAAGAATTTAGCATAGCTGGTTCTGAATGCACAGTGTCTATATTTAATATTTCTATTGCACAAACTCTTCACATTTATTGTACTCACCTCCTTTTCTTCTGCTCGATGAATATTTGCTTTCTTCTAGCTTTTCCGTGGCAGTCCTCTGTCAGTGGATCTCCTCCTGTTTCCAAATTTATTGAAGTCATTTCAAAATTTCAGATGACTCAAAGTGTTCATGTGTAAGGCATGTTAGCAGGTGGCGTTCGCTCATGTTAAGAGAAATTAACATACTCACAGATCACTGGCTGCATTCCGAGGACATGCTTGTGTTTATACCAAAGGCCCTCCCTTCATGTTCCATGTGACAGTTGGCCATTAATCACCAGTGGGTTTGCATCTGTCAAAACAAGATGGTCTTTTACTTTTCTGAGAACTCTGATCATGTAGATAAGCATTTGGGTCTGAATAACTGCCTCTCATGATTCCAGGAAAAATACTCCCACGTTAAAAATAATATAACTTCTATATTAATTCTTAAGTAAAATCGCATTTTTCTGTGTGCTGGCATTTATGTTAGTTAAAGACGTAATTAGCACTATAATATAAATACAAACAGCGTTAAGAGATTGTGGCACTGGCTGCAGACCAAAACACAATTATAGTTCAGCAATTCAAGTATCCCACAAAAATACATTCAGGAAGTAACACTTTAAATACACTCCTTAAAAAAGTATCTAAATACTGCAAATATGACACATGTGAGGTGCAATAACCCCAAATCAAATATAAAAAACTAAGAAAGCTGTAGCACTGAAATGCTTGAAACATTACCTTACAGTTCTCCATTCTCACCGCGGATCACTGAAAACCATATTTGAGTCTGGGCTTGTAACAGTAGTCCATTTCTCAAACATATCTGTGAGGATACATTTCACTGTTGTTATCGCTGCAGACGAGCTCTTTGCTTTCAAATTGGATTTGTATCTGGAAAGTAAATATAAGCATCCAACTCAAAGCATATTTTAGTCAAAATCAAATAGCTTACTTGGCTGGCATAAAACCCAAAACAGAATCACAAGCATGTAAACCAACTGAATTATTTGTGCAAAAAGCTCTCTGATTTCCACTGTTCTTCTCCTCCTCTTGGAGAACAGGAGCAACAGGCAACGTGCTGCCCCATAAGCTGTTGGATCTATTTGATTTATTGACATTGTCTTTCTGTGATTGGCTTGCTCTAAACCACAGCTTTGTTCGCTGCAATGTGGCATGTTGGCAATGCTGCTTATTAAATGTGCAGATATGCATGTAATCTCAGCTATTTTTTTAAACTAAGAACCAAAAGATTTGTTTTACTCAGCCACCTAATATATAAATATATTTCTAATGTTATGTTCCTAATAGCAATACGTCATTTTAGAGCATGAACAGTGCTCAGCATACATAAGTACACCCCTCACAAACAAAACAAAACAGAAAACACTTCATTTTTTTAAATATCATATATATATATATATATATATATATATATATATATATATATATATATATATATATATATATATATATATATATATATATAATTTTTTAAAAATTGGCATTATCCTTCCCAAGAAAAGAGAAAAATATACTGTTGTTCTTATGTAGGGTATTGATGAAACTAGTGTAGTGATGACAATGGTTCATCTCTGGGTGCTGGTTACTATCTACTCATCTGGCGCCATCGGGACAGTGTTGATGCCCCGTCTCCACATTGACCTCCATACCCATCCTTAAAATGTGTTCCAGAGCCTCCCACAACCGGAATAAACACTGGGCTGATTTCAATGTTTTGAAGCTATGCTATTTTTTTTTAAATAATAACTTAATATTAGAATAGTGAGGAAATATTGTAATTAAAATTTGTAGATAAAATATTACCCAATATCACGAATTAGGTTCATTTTATAAACTACATTGTAGTAATGCAATTTTCAAGAAAAAATTAATAATTATTTCGATTTATATTTTTATTTCAACTTTATTTGGGCTGAACTAATTCATTATTAAAACCTAAAAGGTTGTAAGATTTAACGTTATTTATCTGGCAACATGAGTCGAGAAAGCAAACCACGGCATAATAAACAAATACCTGATCCTGGGTGGTCGAAATGCTATTCTGACCATGAAAATTGACAATTTCCTGTTGACAGAAATTATTTCAGATTACTTGGAAATGAAATCCACTTTGAGCACTTAAGTGATGATAAACAAAACACGACAATTTCCACCAGGATTCTGGGAGCTCAGCTAGCATAACAGCTTATTTTAGTTCACTATAACGAGAATCCTTGTAATTATGCTTTTTTGTGGTAATATATCGTGTTAATACACTTATGAATAATAATAAAATGTAAAAATTGCATTTAACGAAACTTTTATTTCATTTTCGACCCCTGCCTCTTCTCAGTTGCTGTTCCTATTGGTTGTCACGCCAGTCAGTAATCTTCTCTGCCGTCTGATTGGCCAAGGGGCGGGTCATTCAATTGAATGAGTTGCGGAAGTAGAATCGTACGCTTGTGGTGGTTCTCATTTTTTTGACAGGAGTGAACGCACAATTGAGGTAGAGCTTGCTAGACACGCTTTGATGATATCTTTAAAAATGTTTACAGAGAGAGCCCATGTTCGATTTAATAGATAACAGGATGTTTATATAGCGAGATATTGCCTATATGTTTCCGTTGCACAGGTTTGTTCATTGTCCGCTTTCCTCCACCATCAACTGTGCTAACGTTAACAGTATTAGCTGGTCAGTTGAGTTCCAGAAGTGAAACAGAAACTCACAGAATCTGTGCTGATTCACCTTTCAGCCTTAAAGACACATTTCTGACATTATCTCTACATATTTACCCTGTGTTAAAGTATTTACTTAAATGTTTGTGTGACATAAAGTTCAGGTGGATAATAAGCAGTTATTTTTGTTCTATTACATATTGACATTATTAATCAGTGGTTTTCTATGCTTTTGTGGTTTTTAGTGGAGAGAAATCAAGCTGCCTGTAATCAGAAATGGTGGACTCTCAGTATTACCTCCCAAACGACATTGGGATCTCTGCTCTGGATTGCCGGGAGGCTTTCAAGCTGCTGTCTCCCAAAGAGAAACTGTATGCACACTACCTCTCTCGGGCGTCCTGGTATGGTGGCCTGGTCGTGCTGATCCAGACATCTCCTGAGTCTGCCAAGATCTACGTACTGCTGCAAAAAATGTTCCGTGCACAGACGCCACTGCAGATGCAGGAAACTGCAACTGCAGCTGGACTGAGTGCTGAGGAATATCAGGTGAAATGTCCTGATGCAAACACCAAAGTTAACATCTGCTCTCTCTGTGTTCATTATCGTAACATATATTGTCTGTCTGTTTCCAGGCCTTCCTTGTATATGCTGCTGGGCTTTTTGCAAACATGGGGAACTACAAGTCATTTGGAGACACCAAGTTCATTCCTAACTTACCAAAGGTGAAATGCTCTACCTAAAGCGATTGTTTGCTCCAAGATGAAGATTATTTTTCATTGTGTTGCTCCAAACACATAAGACATTTGTTCATGATTGAAAAAATTTTAGATGTCTTGAAATTTAGTGCATTTCTGTCCTTCCATTTGACTGTCTATTCTCCAAAATCTTTGAAATGTTTGTGAAGACATAAAAAATAAATCCATATCAGGTGGTTTAATACAAGTTTTTTTTTAAAAAGGCATGGTCTTTTTTTTTTGGAAAACTTAGATTAAAATCCTTTCTTTATCTTTTTATTAATGTTTGAAGCATTCAGAGTGTTAGTTAAATAGATTTAGTTCCCATTATTATTATTAAAAATATCTTGGTTTTGGACTGGAGCAACATGAAGGTGAGTAAATGTTTATAATTTTAGGGTGAACTGATTGCCACCCCATGTGTGAACAATATTCCAACACTTTTAGTATTTGATAACTGCATATTTTGTATATGTAGGAGAAATTCAAGGCTCTGGTGTGGGAAAGTCTGGCCTTTAAGGAGAATCCCAGTGACACAGAAGTGCTGTGGAACAGCTGCTGTGAGCCCCTCTACTCTCTAGAAGAAAAGCAGAAGCAGCTTGGTCTGGGTGAGAAGGTAAAATCTGTTTAAATCCTATTACAGTCTGACTATTATACCTTATATGTCTTATACATCTTCAGTGCATCGTCTTAGGTTGATGTTGTTCTAATTATTCCTCTTTCTAAGGGAATCACGGCTTATTTCTCAGGGAACTGCTGCTTAGAAGATGCAGAGTTTGCCCAGAAGTTTCTGGACTCCAAGGTATTGTACACCAGTGAGAGATTTAGATCCTGCAAGTTGTTTCAATTAAAACTGTTAAATTAAAATAGGATATAATGGCACATTTAGACTATCATTATTTTTTATTATAAATGCTTAATATAAATTTGATGTCAAATATTAATATGAATAAAAGTCACTATATATATATATATATATATATATATATATATATATATATATATATATATATATATATATATATAATTTTATTTTGCTCAAGTCGTTGTGTACATTTTATTTTACCAGTTATTTAATTTTATTGTCTTTAAAATGTTCTTGTGTGGAACTAATTTCTTACACATCACATCCTAGGCTTGTTCCTAATAGCAATCTGTCATTTTAGAGCATATACACAGTAGTGCAAGAAGCAAAATTTTCGCCCAGTATTTTAAATGATAATCTCACAGTCAGTTTTTTTACCATTTTACATTTTCTAAATTTGATTTTGTAGTTTCCTTGCTATTAGTGGCTGTTTCTGCACAATTTCTCAATAATAATAATCTCTCACACTTAGACTTTTTTTTCTTGTTGTAGAACCTGAGTGCCTACAACACCCGTCTGTTCAAGACAGAAGTAGATGGGAAACGGTGCTATGAGGTGCGTTTGGCCTCCGGAAAGACGGAGGGTGAGTATGAAAACCAGTTTTTATTGACTTTTTATTATTTAGCAGTTAAAACCTGGTATAATTATGTGTATCCATTTGCATAACTTTTTTTATTTATTTACTTTTCTCCTGTCTATAGACTGCTGTGCTGAGGAAGGGGAAGGTGAAACGTGCTGTGGAAGATTTGAATTTGAGGATGCTGTGTTCTGTGTGAAGAGGGGCGATTATTCTTTTCTTATGGAGAAAGTCTGTCAGAACTTGGAAAAGGCTAAGGTATGTTGACATTAAAATAAAAAAAAGAAAACATTGTTTTAGTGATGCTTTTGGATGTAAGGTCAATAGCTTTAGACCATTTGAACCAAGAGTAAAGTTGTTTTTTTTTGTCTTAGGTTAATGCAGCTGATGAAAACCAGAGAAGGATGTTGGAAGAGTATATCCGCAGCTTTACCTATGGCTCAGTGGAAGCCCATAAAGAAGGGTCCCGTTTCTGGATCAAGGACAAAGGACCTATTGTGGAGAGGTGACTGACCCATATTTAACAGACCTGTGACTCATTTTACAGAAATAGCTGAGTTTCAGTGTAGGTTGAGCCAAAGGTTAACCAAACAAGTCCAACCCATTTCAAATATATTAATAATATATCAAAACAGTTTTACAACAGTCTTTAAATTTGTCAAATTAAATTTGGAACATGTGTAGCTGAAAGTGACATCTGTAATGGGCAGTTAAGAAGATGTGGAAGGTTTTTATACAAAATCTGTAAAATATCAGGAAAAAGAGATTATGCAAAATATAACAAATTTCAGCCATGAAAAAAAAAATGAAAAAGAAAGAAAACAACAACCTAACTAACAAACTGAACAGCAAAAAAACCTAACAACAAACAGGGTTCATACGGTCATGGAAAACCTGGAAAAGTCATGGAGTTTTGACGTGGCATTTTCTAGGCCTGGTAAAATTTTGGAAAAACCACAAAAAAATAAAAATAGATATCTGTATACTTGAATATAGGTTAATTAATTCTTTTCTGTCCCTGGCCAATCACGTATTCTCACATTTATTAATGCGGTGGAAGCATTATCTAAATCAATTTTACATTTATATAGATATAAATTGAAACTAAATAGATTGCTGTGTGTTTAACGATATGCTGTAATAAATTTGAACATGCATCGTTTTTCATTTACTAAGCATATGTAGACATTGCGTGAAACATTAGGTCATGAAAATTTACTTGGAAGTCTTGGAAAAATTGTGGAAAAGTCATGGAATTTTAGTAGGAACAGTGTGTATGAACCCTGAACAAAGAAACTGCCTTCCTATATCAAATCTATTTAGTTTATTTTGTTGATAGTTTATATAAATTGATATTTAAAAGCTGGAGATGTTAAATGCTTTTATTTTTATGCATAATTATGATAGAAATATACAATTGCTCAAATGTAATGCAATAAGGTTATAATAATATAAATAAAGCTTAATTAAAATAATCATTGACATGGTAAATAATTATAATAAAAAAGCAATGCAGTTCTAACAAAATCCTTTGAAGGTTTTAATTTGGAGTAGTTTAATTTTGTTCTACAAATCTTATATGGAGCAGGTTAGCAATGTAGCACAATTTACCATGCTGATGAACACAACATCCATCTTCTTACCCTCTCCCAAAAGTTTCCATAAGGTAAACTTACTTGAGCATCTACTAAAGTCAATTTTGTTAATTTTAATTATTTTTTTTTACAGTTACATTGGTTTTATCGAGAGCTACAGAGATCCATTTGGCTCAAGAGGTGAATTTGAAGGTAAGCTCACAAATTTGTACATTTTTATTTTTGTGTGTGTGTATAAATGTACATATAAAATATTCTGGCGTGTATTTTTTCAAACAAAAGTGATTTTAAAATGTATAAATGTAAACGTGTGTGTGTATATACGGCCTGACACATTCAATCTTAATCATAATTTTATTATGCAGTATAAAATAAAAAACACCAATATCATAATGAAAAACAGTTGTAGTAAATATAGTAATAATGACAATATTAATAATAATAATAAAAATATGAATACATTTATATTATTATAAAAATTATTATTATTTTTATTCTTAGTGTTAGTGTTGTTGTTATAAATTGCTTAAACCACCAGTAAATGCTGTAGACATCCAGCTTTGATCTTTTTCTCGTTCCTCTGCATTTACCTTTTCTCCCACTAGGTTTCGTTGCTGTGGTGAACAAGGCCATGAGTGCTCGCTTTGCTCAGTTGGTGAGCTCAGCTGAGATCTTGCTCCCAGAGCTCCCTTGGCCTCCAGCCTTCGAGAAGGACAGATTCCTCAAACCAGACTTCACCTCTCTGGATGTTCTGACCTTTGCCGGCAGCGGCATCCCTGCAGGAATCAACATTCCCAACTGTGAGTCCTCTAACCCCATATTTGACAGTATACATTTATAAATGCTCTATAAAAGGTTATGAATGCATACTTCTACCAAAAGTAAACATTTCATTATCATTTACACTCAAGCGGTTCTGTATTTTTATGAATTTCTTTCTTCTGTTAAACACAAAACAAGATATTTTAAAGAATGTTGAAAAAAGGAGCCATTGACATCCATAGTAGGAAAACAATACTAAGAAAGTGAGGTTCCTAAAGGTCATACAATATTTGGAATATCATGGAGTTTTAAAAGGTCTATTCCGGACGATTACAGTCAGGGAGTTATATTTTTATTAGTTATATTAATTAATTTATTTTAATAACTTATATTAATTATTTAAGTTATATTAATTAATTAATTTATCTAAGTTATTTTGTTTTTATTAGTTTTATTTAGTTATATTAAGTTATGGAGTATTAGGGAATTTTAGGCTCTGTTCAAATAGGCTTTAGCTGAATTTAATAATGTCACATGTATAACGTGGGTCACACACCTAAGGAGAAGCGCAAAGCTGTGGTGTTTCTGACAACTTGAGGTATCGCACACCGGGAAAGCACTTTCAATATGCAAATATAATGTTATTTGATGTGGCTGCAACAGTGTCCAGGTTAGCCAAAATCCACAGGAAATCTATGCTGTGCTGCATATAAAAAATATTGAATCATTTGCTTGAATTTGCGTTATAAATTTATTCATCTTAAATAGCAGCAGAAATTGAGCAGAAGAATCACAAAATTCTGGTGGGACTGCTCAGTACAACAACTTCCTGTTTTTATTATAGAAAAATGGAGATTCATTTTTTGGGTTAAAGACAGTCAGGACAAAATTATGTAATTTGACATTTTGGCTGTCACCAATCGCCCCCCCCCCATCCCCCCCCCCCCCCCCCCCACACACACACACACACACAATATTCTTCAGTATTTTCCATTTGCATTCTACAAAAGGGAAAAATAAAACATTAACAGAGAGGGTAAATTGTTGTAAGAACTATTCCTTTAACTAGTTATCTGTCTATCTGTAGATGATGACATCAGACAGACCGAAGGTTTCAAGAATGTGTCCCTTGGAAATGTGCTGGCAGTTGCATATGCCACACAGAAAGACAAGCTCACATTTCTTGAGGAGAAAGACAAGGTAAGACTGATGCCATCTCAGACATGTTAAAGTGGAGGCTCAAAAAGTGTGCGCTTATCTTCCTATTGTTGATTTATTTATTATATATATTTTTCCCCATAGGACCTGTACATAAAATGGAAAGGTCCTTCTTTTGAGGTGCAGGTTGGACTCCATGAGCTGTTGGGTCATGGCAGTGGAAAGCTTTTTGTTCAGGTAGTGAAGCAAAACAGAATGTGGCTGTATGCGGCTCCGTATGCACCTGGTATTAAGATGTGTTTTGTCAATCCAATCACAAGTTGATGATGCTAAATACAGGTGAAAACATTCAAATCGCATGCAGAGGTAGTCAAAAACGTCTGCATGTGTTTGGATTGCTTTCAAAATGCAGATCTATATGTGGTTGAATGTTTTGAGACTGCCACAAAAGACCATCTACTCTCTGGCTACTGACCTAACATCTGATTGATTTAAAATAAAATCTAATCTTCATAAATGTGTGTGACAAGACGAGACAAAATCCAAATGCAATGTTAATAGTAGTTGAATATAGTAATATGCCTTGAATGGCCATGAACACATTAACTCCAGGTAGAAACAGAAGCGAACCGTGACTCAGAATTTTTTTTTATTTTTATTCTTATAAATACTCTTCCTGGCCACTTTATTGGGTTCAACTTGTGCAGAGTTCATACTTGATTTTAATTTGCGTAAAGGTTTTGAGAAAGTGATCAGTGAAAATCATAATGACATTCCGGTGGTGTGGATTATCAAAGACGTGATCTGAGAGAATCACAGACGGCTGTGAAATATCTTGTCATGATAAATATACTGGCCAGCCGGATGTTCAGGGAGGAGTTATAGACCATAGTTTCAGAATAAATAAGCTTGCTTGACCAGCCACAGCAGCTAAATTATTGCAAATTTATTTATTGACCTCTTACTCTCATAGTTTGCAGTTTCCCCAATCATTTCCTCATCCATAAACTTTTTTTTTCTCTCCATTCTGATTTTCTGTTCGATCTACAGCCGATTGTTTTTGCTCATGTTAACAGGCCTAAGATATTTGAACTGGTGTACCTAGCAAAGTGGCTGCAAAATATGTAAATATATTTATAATATATGTTACATATGTCTTGAATACAGCTAACGTATGTTTCTACTGCAACAGGATGATAAGGGAAAATTCAACTTTGATCAAACGGCTGTTCGCAATCCAGAAACAGGAGAACTGGTGAGTCAATAACACCTCATGCATCTCATTAACAGTGTTGGCTCTAATTAGTTACAAAGTAATATAATTAAGTTACGTATAGGCTGAAAAAGTAAAAATGAGGGATTATCTTTCTTTTTTAGAAAATGTAATTACAGTTACTTATAATGTACTTGCCTTTAATAATTTGAATACATTCAGCAGTTCTGTATAAATTAGTTCAGAAGCTGTGTAGTTGTATTTTTCTATTATACAAATATATTTTGCAGAATAATTCGATATTTAGGTTACATTTACCAAGAAAATTGCACATGCTTAAACGATGAACTACGAAATTCTTTCATTACAGTATATTGTATAAAATTACAGGGGAAATTTGGAATAATTGTGTGTAAATAATTAGGTTTTTTTTTCACATATTTTGCAGAATTAAATTTTTTAAACTAAAGAAGGTCCAACATTTGTCCATTTGCACATGCTTATTAAAAAACAATGAAATAAGAAATGAATGACATTATTATATGTATGAAATACAGTATCATTACTTGGAAAGCATTTGTTTTTGTCTATGTAAATTGTATATGGATTTCAAGTAGCATTGACTCAATTCATCAAATTAGATATTGAGTAATTCAATTACTTAACAGACAAAATTCAGGCTGTCCACTGGGTCTTAAAATGTCTTAAATTTTAAATAAAATAATAACTAAAAACGAAACTAAACCGTAAAGTCTTAAATTCACTGAATTATGGTGTTGTAGGGTTAAATCATTTTAAACAGGCCTTAATTTTCCTTTGTCCATGTAAATCTACCCATTAGGTAAAACCAACAATCCATCTAAAATCCATCCAAACTAACTAAAAATAGTTTTAACAAATGTTACATTTATTCTCAGTTTACCAATTTGGTTTATACTCTTCCTTACAATAACATTTGTTTAAATTCTCCATGTATTTATTGTTAACTGGTTAGGATTCTGACCTGGACAGACAGCTGTGCATAAATTAAGTTTATTATTGTTCTTAAATTGTTTCTTTTTTTTTTTTTTAAGAAAAGTAATGCTGAAAGAAAATGTATATGTATATATCTAGAGTTTGCTTGTTTTTACACATTATTTAAAACATGTAGCTAAGAAATAATTAAATTAGAATTTTAATGGGGCAAGTAAAAATATTTTCCACTGGCCCTTTAATATCGTTCGTAATGGTCTTAAAATTGACTTGGAGAACCTGCAGAAACCCTGAAGTAATTCGAAAAGTAGTAATTCGACATAATTTTAATTCGACATAATTTTAATGACATGATGGTTTTTTTTAAAGTACTTTCCTAACAGTGCTTATAAACCATTAGGGATATAGCGATTCACCATGAGTCTGTTGAAAATCGATTCAAATATGTTAGAGGGGTCTGGATGCAGACCTGGTGCAGTGCAAACTGAGCTGCATCCAATGCTTTTTTTAATGCGCTCGCCTAACCCCACTCCTAACCCTACCATTCACAGTTACTTCACTCGCTCCATTGAGTGCATTGTGTCTGACATTGCATCGCTGAATGATGCAATCTCAGCTTGCATCATAAAAGCTGCATTAAGATACTATTGAAATCTGTGACTTCAAAATGGTAGATATATATATATATAGATATATATATATATATATATATATCTAATATATATAACGCGATATATGTTTTGAACAGAGGGGGCGCTTGGTTTGACCTTGGGCTTTTCTCTCCACACTAGCCATCTTAGTCCCCAGAGTTTTTCATCAGAAAGAGACATTGTAAATGTGCAAAGATCTCAGGTTATGCCAGAAAACAGAGATATGCTGATATTTATTTTTTTTTAATGTAAAATCCCAGTTGAGTCACTGTTTTAGATTGTTTGAGTCTTCCTTAGTTCGTATTATTATAATTTTTTTATTATTTGTTTTTATTAAATAGCAATTTAGTTATGACAGAAAATATATTATTTAGCGAAAAATGTGCAGCATTTAAGAAAAAAATGAAAGGGCTCATCACTTTAAATTTGTTTCAAATAGTTTTGCTAAAAAATCTTGACTGAATCGTGAATCGTATCGATTTGTGAGTCAGGTGAATCGTTACATAACCAAACATTCTGAAGCACAGCTATTAAAATGGACGTTTCTCCTTTCAGATCTCCAGCTGGTATAAGGGCAGCGAGACCTGGGACAGTAAGTTCTCCACTATTGCCTCGTCCTATGAGGAGTGTCGAGCCGAGTGTGTCGGCCTCTACCTGTGTCTCAGCAAACAGGTGCTCAGGTGAGACACTGAACATTACTTCATTCGACGCCAAAACGAACCACTGAGACACAGATGTTGACCAGTTGTTTTGGTACCTCAGTATTTTCGGCCATGAAGGAGAGGACGCAGAGGAGGTGATTTACGTAAACTGGCTGAACATGGTTCGCGCTGGCCTTCTGGGACTGGAGTTTTACACACCAGAGAGCAAGAGCTGGAGACAGGTGAGCTTAGAGATGTGTGCCTTCCTAGAAATCTTCCCACTTGTGTTTGATCGTCTCCTCATGGCAGTGTTGTTGTCGTAGGCGCACATGCAGGCCCGCTTTGTGATTTTGCGAGTTCTTCTGGAGGCTGGAGAGGGGCTGGTTTGTGTGAAGGAGTGTACTGGGACAGATGGAAGACCAGACGCTGTCATTACGCTCGATCGCAGCAAGATCAACACAGTGGGAAAGAGCGCCATCCAAAGATTCCTCTGTAAACTGCAGGTACAGCCGGTGGTCTAATGGAACAAGTGTTTTGCTTTACTGCACGACAATCACTGGCCTAGTGATTATTAATGTTCATAGCAGTATGCAAAAGAGGCATGGTAAATTTCACATGAGCACACAACACTGGACTTTAGTGAGTTGTTTAAAAGGTTTCATTTAAGGTGTTTTTTTATGTTTTAATACAATTTAAATAATATTATTCATTCATTTATTTTCTTTTTGTCTTAGTCCCTTTATTAATCAGGGGTCGCCACAGCGGAATGAACCGCCAACTTATCCAGCACATGTTTTACGCTGCAGATGTCTTTCCAGCTGCAATCCAACACTGGGTTAAATAATATTATATTTTCTATATTTATATCAGACTTATTAGAGTTAACTGAAACAAAATATAAAAGTAAACGTTTTAAAAAGGCGACAGGGTGGCGCAGTAGGTAGTGCTGCAAGAAGGTCGCTGGTTCGAGCCTCGGCTGGGTCAGTTGGCATTTCTGTGTGCAGTTTGCATGTTCTCTCTGTGTTTGTGTGCGTTTCCTCCGGGTGCTCCGGTTTCCCCCACAGTCCAAAGACATGCGCTAAAGGTGAACTGGGTAAGCTAAAATTATCCATAGTGTATGTGTGTGAATGACTGTATGGATGTTTCCCTGTGATGGGTTTCAGCTGGAAAGGCATCCGCTGCGTAAAACATATGCTGGATAAGTTGGCGGTTCATTCCACTGTGGCAACCCCAGATTAATAAAGGGACTAAGCTGAAAAGAAAATAAATAAATGTATTTAAAGTTTTAAAAATTTGTTATCGGTTACATTCATTTTGTAACATAAAAGTCCATTTAAATAGAATACTTTTAAATAATAAAAAATATTTATTTTGGCTAGTAGGCAAGGACATGTTTCTCATTTTCATTTAGAAAAAAAAAATCTAAAACTTAATAAAAAATAAATGCTATTATTAAAATTATAGAACATTTTCAAAGCCAGGAAATATAAAAAACCCTTTATTAAAAACCCAGTATGATTTCAATGAACTTTCATTGCTTTATATGTAATTATTAATGCTATTTCAGTATTGTTAATGTACTTTTACTGCTTTGCATTGTTTTTTTTTACTTTTTTATGGTGTCATTTTTAAGATATTTTTTTTTTATTCCATTTTTTTTAAACATGAATGAATTTCGAATTCATCATAATTCTACATAATGTTTTTTTTTTTTTGCAAATTTAAATAATGAAACTTTTTCTGTGTGAATTCTCAATGCATACATGTATATATTTTTATTATTATTTTTTTTTTCTAGGGTGTGCTCACACTAGGTACAGTTGCCTTGAACCGCGCCGAAGTGTGATTGTGCCCCCTCCTCTCTTCTCCTCCCTCACACTGCTTTTGCCTTCCTAACCTAAGCATGATTGCATCATCGATAGTTTTGCTGAACAGATTCACAACTTTTGACGCTGATAAATTATCATAAAAGTCATCGTGCTTCACGTATTAGGAGGTTTGCTGAAAATGTATCTGACGTGCAGCGAGGGGTTTGTATCTGTGATAAACTATGAAAGTTTGCGTTCATTAAAAAGAATTAGTAAATCCTTATTAAACAGTCTTTTACAAGTGTCTTCAGTTTCGGCTCAGGCACGCCTTGCACTCACATTACAAGCGTACCATGCCAATGCCCAACTGAACCATGCTTTGGCACACCTCTTCCAACTGTGCCAGGGCGGGCCAACAAAACCGCACCTGGGCCCGATTCGGACCACTCACATTTGTCAAACAAACAGGAAAACACATCAAGGCACGGTTCATATAGCCTAGTGTGAGTGCACCCTTATTTTACCTCGCAGTTAACCCCTTTTTAACAATTTCAAATGAGTTGGCCTTTGTGTTTGACTGTAGGTCCACAAGTCCACAGCTGATGTAGAGGGAGGAAGAGCTCTGTATGAGGGCTACTCTGCGGTCACTTCTGATGGCGCCCACGACTTCCTGCGCCTCAGAGAAACGGTTCTTCTCCGCAAAGAAGCTCGCAAGATGTTTGTCCAGGCTAACACCTTCATCAAAGGTTTGCCTTCCTTAGCCTTTACGCTAATTAACCAACATTCTTGTCAGAGCAGAAACAAAATTGCATCTACATGGCACGTCATGATTTTGCCAAGTTCGATGTTATCCTGGACTAACATCTGTGTTGATCCTGGATCATTCCCTACCCCAAAACCCAACCATAACTGTAAATTATTCCCAAAATCAGAGGGGAATAATAGTTGAATAACAATCATGTTGAAGTGCATAAACCTAACAATAAGCCTAAACTTGGCATAAGCGGTAAATGTATCCCTTAATTCTGATTGGAATGTTGTTCCAGGATCAACATAGAGGTTAATCCAGGAACATGTCATACTTGGTGAAATCAGGTTGGTGCATCTGCACAAGGATTAGCATGCTGTTGTTTGTACTGTAGATGACGCTGTGGAGCTGACTGAGTATGAGGGCAGCGCTGAAGGGCTCATCCAGTCTTTCATCGAGCGTTTCCCTGATGATAGCGAGGAGGTGGATGCTCAGCTGCTGGAAATGACCCGCAAAGACTCCCTCTGCTGGTGCTGAGAGGGCACTGTTGTATTTTGGACATCACCGAGCCACAGTAACTTCCCGTAATGAACAAAAAAGGCTGGAGAGCACATAAGCAACAGACTGGTAATGATTCACACATAAGAGGAAGGAAAAACCGTGCTTAAGTTCAACCCCCGGTGTTTTCCTTCCCACGGTTCTTCTTTCTATTTCGTCTATTGACTTCAAAACAAAAGTAACTCTGATTAGATTTTTAATTAGACATTTCTGTTCCTGCTTCAGATCATCCCACACTTCCCACACAGGCATGCCAAAGCTCTGACAGGAGTGAACTTGCTTTGTGAGGGAGGGATTTATGTAATCGCAACACGTAACATACTTTCTCAACTTGCTCTAAAATGGAAACACGCTCTGCAGATCCTGTCTAGTGTGGAATTCATCTGATTCACTGTTTTCTGGGAGAAACGCTAGCATTCGTTCTAAGAAATAAGAGTCTTCGTTGGTTTACATGATTTCCAGTTCCTCAAAAAGGAAATGTCAAATTGTTCAGACGGTGATTACCAACAGCCCCTACCAAATAAAACCAATTACTTCTGAAGGTATTGTTTTTTTTTGTTTATTTCCAAAATATGAAAACATTCGTACAATGCATTTAATATAAATATAATTAAAATACAAGGTAGACAACAGAATAAATATCCAGTCACTTAATACTGATGTTATATGAATGAGAAATGTCCATAATTTGTTATTGACACACTCTTTTTTTTGAAGCACAGTTTTTACATCAGTTTTGACATCAATGACACAGTTTTTACTTCATATAAAAGTAAAGGAAGTACAAAACGCTTAAACTGAATCCAATCATTAATAACCAAGCTATAAGAAGAGTACAAATAAAACAACAAAAAGAAATGACTATATAAACAAAATAATTTAACTCAATATTATCATACACAACAGCATCAATAACACTACCAATAAAACTCCATCTTACACTTCAGACTTTTGAAGATAAATGGTATTTTTGTAGCAGTGCCACTGAAGATTTTTTTTCTGAGAACTACTTAATGTATCAGGAGCAGTTTTATAATGAACATATTTTGTAACCAAATATAGATAGTAATGAAGAACCTTTATGAGAGTGTAAACTTCAGACCTTAATAGCCGGGGTAAACAGTGTTGTTTTAGTTGATGATAAAGAGACAAGGGAGAAACATTACGGTTTACATCTGGTGTTTTAACCCATATGTGGTCTTTTGAGGGTCTACGGTCATCAGTTTCTATGGGCTTCTCATCTTTCGATCTAATAGATCTAATTCTAGATCTAATACTAACATGAAAGGAATCAACAGAAATGGAGTCTTTTAATTTCTGCTCCGCTAGCTGCAAAACTAGGCCAAATGCTGTGGTAAGAGACTGTTGAGCCTTTAAAGTTTCTATGAAATAAAAATAAAGTTTTATTTAGAAGTTAGTATGTTTAGTTTTAAGAATATCTATAAGCTAGTGTTCTCCAAAATGGTCAAAATTTGTTTATATGATATAAACATCTAAAGCTTGCAGTATGTCACTTCCGCCTAAATGGGTCAACAATTTTTTTCACAAGATCTCATACTTCAGTTTCTCATCAAATTTTGCCCAATCAAATGGTCTCAAGTATCTAACATATCCCACCCCTGTCAAGATGCTTGAGTTCAACCACTCTCGCTGGCAGAGAGCTGTGATAAAAAGGGAAGGAGCTACTCAGTCCCACACCCTCTTCATGTTTCAGTTGAGATTACATCAAACATCGATTGAAAATGTACATTTCAAAGCACTTCATGGGACATTTAGCCTTTCTTTTTAATCTTCAAGCCGAATGTATGATTTCAGGTGACTGTTTAAATTCAAATGTTTCAACAAAATGTGCATAATTTAGGATAGTATGGTGAGTAGCAGCCATTTTGTATGGGTTTCATTTCTTTTTTGTATTATGGGAAGACAGTATGTTGACAGTGGGTAAAGCGGGGATGTAGGGCTGAGCCGTTAAACGATAATGTATCGAAATGCGATAAAATTGGTCAATAATAATGTTAAAATGCTAGACCTTTTTTTTTTACTCTACATTGATCTAAGAGCCTATCACAAAGCAAAAATGTGCAACAATGGGAATCTAAAAGTATGTTGATATTAGAGATGTACTGAATTTTCGGCCGAAAATGTTATGCCATTTAATGGACTCTCTACTTTTTGTGGCTTCAGTTATTATTGGGATACTGATTTAAGTCTGGCATTGACAACTTTTATCGAAAAATATATCATTATCGTTCAATATGGAAAATAATTATTGAGATATCGCCCAGCCCTAGAGGGATGGGATTGGGAAAGGTCCACAAGTCAGAACTCGAACTCTGGTTAAGCTATATGTTGGCATATTAATGCATTTAAAATGTTTCAGACTTAAAATAGGGCCAATCAACATGAATTAAGCGAAGAAAAAGCTCAATTGTTTTTGAGCTCTGTTATGAGCTTATTACGATGGTGATTTCCTTTCAGTAAGGAACTGTGTGCTGTATGAAATGAATTGCTTAGACCTACATGTGGTGTCTGAGAGAAAGTCCCACATTACAAAACCACCTCTGTGAGATCCACTGCACCCCCTCTGTTCAGCTTCTGGGACCTTTCGTCCTGATGGGATGCCTGGTAAATTAGGGGAACTCCACTCACACCCATGCTCTGCAGGTCTTGAATGTGTGTGTCAGGCGGAAGAGGTGTTAAAACTCCATCTCTCCTGCAATATAGGCTGTATTCCTCTGCTCGGCCCACTCCAAACTTCACCGCACAGAGCTGAGCCATAGCCTCACCGTTGAATGCGGTCTTCCACATTAGAGTTTTCACCACGCTGTTGTCGCCATCTTGAAACAGCACCTTCACGAACTTCTGTGGCATAAAAACAACACAAATCTCTTTTGTTAGCTCTTCTGCTGTAAACATCAGTAAACCGTTAAATGTGGATGAACACTAGAATTTCTGACCTGGTGCAATCTGTTGTCTTTCTGATTTGTGGTTTCATTGCTTCGACGTCGACTCCATTCTTTCAAAGACTCTCTGGCCTGGTTTGTGAGGCCGTTGGGTGGCAGATCTTCTGGCTGACTCTGAATCAGACTCAGACTGGCATAAACGCTTGTCAGATAGTAACCCCCTTAAAGAGAAAAATAATAATTTTGTTCTTTTTGGTTTGGGAAAGAGGACAACTTAATGTACCATAGTAAAACAGGTTTGTCTTAATCATTTTGAGGCTAAAATTGGTATTTATCCCTACCTTCTCCTGTAAGCCAAGAGCTTTCCAACAGCTCCATCATATACTCCACTTCCAGCAAGATCTCTGGCATATTGCACAGCACCATCACGTAGGAGAGAGCAGGCAGGAAGTCATCTGCTCCAAATTCCTGACCTGGTTTTAGGAATATTAATAAGTGTTAGATCATGGCAAAAGTCCAAATAAATATACAGAACAAACCCATATGATAAATCTGCCAACAAACAATATGGAACCAATACATTGTTCACCTTGTTAGGTCTGCATTCTCTCTCTAATGTTGCATTTACATTTACATTTACATTTAGTCATTTAGCAGACGCTTTTATCCAAAGCGACTTACAAATGAGGACAAGGAAGCAATTTACACAACTATAAGAGCAGCAGTGAACAAGCGCTATAGACAAGTTTCAGGCATGTAAAAGTCTAAGAAGCAAAACATTAGTAGAAATTTTTTTTATTTTTTTATTTTATTTTTTTTTTAGAGAGAGAGAGAGAGAGAGAAAGAGGGCTCAGAAAGAGGGCTCAGTTAGTTGCAATAGTCACTGGGGTTGCAATTTTGAACCGGTTGTAACAAAGTAATAAAGGTACAAAAGCGGTCACTGGGGTGGTACTCTTTTAAAAGGACACTTGTATATTTTAAAGATGCAAATTAATATATAAATGGTAGAAATGGCTAACTAAAAGAGCTGTAATGGTATCATGAAGGTCCATATTAGTATTTTGAATGGGTACA
Organism: Danio aesculapii; assembly: GCF_903798145.1. Taxonomy (NCBI): domain Eukaryota; kingdom Metazoa; phylum Chordata; class Actinopteri; order Cypriniformes; family Danionidae; genus Danio; species Danio aesculapii. Next base: position 18,463,720 of record NC_079455.1, on the reverse strand, counting down.
AGCCCCAGTGAGAACTTCTGTACAATACAACCAGACCGAAACCTTTGAATGGTGTATGTGCACAAATACATCTAAAACACTTCAAGAAATCCTTACCTGATTTGTTTTTCATGGCTTTGTAAATGAGTTTGCAGGTTTGCAAAAGTAGCAGCACTTTGTCAATGGGTGAGTAAGCCCGTTGCATTAGAGTCAGTTTGTGTTTAATTTTCTCAATGCCTTGGGCATCAGGAACACCTGCTTGAACTCCAAAGAGCTTCTGGGGTGAGGCAGCTTTGGCTCTTTGCAAGCTGTCCATCATTCTCTGGAAGGAACCATCTTGTTTGTGCAGAGTCTTAAGAGCCGCATCAATCTGAGGCTTCAGAGGCTTAAGAATACAGCGAAACATGGCCTTCTCCAGAGCTTGGTCTGGAAACAAGAAAATATAATGGTCATTCAACACCTTGGATGTTGGGGGGAGTTTAACTACTGCCTGCCATCTAGAGGTGATAAAAATGTTTCGGCTTCAGTTTTCAGCATGTGAATACTTGGCGTAAATACCTTTCTCATTCTCAGTTAGAAGAGTCTCAATGGGAGGTTCAAGCTCTCCACACTCCAGAAGGAAAGCTTTTGCCTGATTCATGAAAAGACGCAGATGCTGCAACAGCTGAACAGCAGAGGTCAAGCAATGCGGCTTCAGAGCCTCTCTCTGCTGCCTCAGGAAGTCCTGAACCAGAGTGCCAAAAGCCATGCGGCGATCCCGAGACAGATCCTCCACCATCCGTGCCACTCGCTTCTCTGGGGCAAAAAAGGATATGAAAGCAGCACTCATCTTGCGTAGGGCAGACATGGCCTTCTTTGGTGGTGGCATAACGGGGTTACTAGTGCCTCGTACAAGCGGAGGACGCTCCGGACTCTCTTCAATCTCGTCCAGGCTGCTAAGTGAAGTGCTGCTGTCCAGTTCACTGAGGGACGGAGCGTGCTGCTGTTCCAGCACCAGCCCTTCTTCCTCATCTTCATTGACTTGTTTTTTCTGCTCCATGACTATTGGCTGTGCCTAAAAGTGAAAGTATACTGTTAGTAAACGCAGAACAAGGATAAGCGCCACTTTATATGTTATGAAACCCTGCTCTTGAGCTGAGTTGGCACTGCTTTGTTTAGAATTGGGAAGTCTTAGTAGAATTGTGAAGTTTCAGTACCTTCAGAAGAGAGCTGGGCATCTGATAGTCATCTTCAGCAGTAGGAGAAAGAGTAGGTGAGACCATTGTCGTCTTCTGTAACACCACATTTGGTTGCATATAATCTGTGGCTTCCTGATCAGTGTTCTTGTTGGCTTCCTGACCAGCCGGAACACCAACAGGTGGGGTCATCTTCAACCTTGCTTTGCATTTGGCTTTAGCCAGTAATGGCGGTGGAGGTGGTGGGACAACAGGTGGTGACAGAGAGCTGGAGTGTTCAGTGGAGACCCGAACCTTTATGCTGGTTTTAAAATGATGACGCCTGCGCATAGCATTGCGACCTGGGTAGTCTTGTAGGAAGAGGGGGTTGATGAAACATAAACCTTTGCCTCCCCCATAATTCAGCTCACAGGGACTCCGTGTTTGGATTGGACAGAGCTCCTGGAACGGGGTGGGGTTTGGGTTGACGGGCGTTATGCAGTCCTGTGTGTTTTCAGTTGGGGGCAAGAGTTTTTCAGCAGCAGGGGGTTCATTACGAGGACCCCGCACATTTAATTGGGAACTCCAGAACTCTGGAATACAGATGAGCATTGAGATCATGTGAAACCGATTTACTGATGCCTATTAGCTGATGTTTATTAACACTGGTTCTTATGACATGTCATTATCTCAAGACTGTACCTGTTACAGTACCTGTTTTAAAGTTATTGCATCAGCTATTGAATATACAGTGACCCAATGCTGGATATTTAGAGTAATTAAATATTTCATAACCTACCCACACCCATGTGAGAGATTGACTCCAGCTGTTTGTGTGAGGAAGCTTTGGCTATTGCTTCAGGCAGCTCCAGAGTGAAAGGAAGAACATCCCTAAAATGCAGATATATCAGAATAACGGAACAGAAATATCATATTTAGGATTGCAGTGAGTTTGTTTTCAATTTAACATACCGACTGACACAGTAGAAGGCAATGAGTCTGCACAAGTCTGGGAAACTGATAGCTGAACTTTCCAAAGAGAAGGCTGTTGATAAAATGGAAATAATTTAGTTACCTTAAGTCGGAAAGAAAACAAAATGTTATCAAGTACAATATGATTTACAGATTGACTTCTAAATTGACTTTCAGTGTAACAGTTTATGAACCAAAAACTAATCTGCATTGTTATGACAATCATTTGATGATTAAATAAAAGATGGCAATGCAACTCTTAAATACTCAAAAAATGGTTCTACTGTCATTCAGCCTACAAGACTACTTTCCCAATTTGCCAAAAACAATTTGTAAATAATTTTAAATTCTATAAAATGAAGTATGACTGATTGTTTAATATACAAAATATGTACAAACAGTACAAAATAAGGATGCATCATTTTTGCATAAACCTCTTTCACTCTGAATGATGATGGAACAATATTTAAACAATATGTTGCTGAATGATTTCAGAAGGTCTGCACTAGGGCTAAGGGGTTAATCAAAATCTAATTGCAACCGCGATTTGAAACGTTGCGATTAGCTAATCGCAAGGGGCTGCCATATGAAATATACTTTAGTTATTTAATTTCCCCTGCCCAGAGCAAATGCGGGACTGCCGTCTGTGTGTGATAGTCTAACTAGCCAATTGAGTGAGCGCAATTGAGTGATGAGTGTCTTTCTAAAAACTCAACTGAAAGTATTGCCAGTGACACTCTAGTAGCAAGCAACAGCAAAGTACAATTTCAGAGTTGTTTCATCCATGTTAGTTTGCACAGTGTTCTGTATTTTTAGAGTTATTATTTTTTATTTGTTTGTATAATAAGCTACACTAGCAGCTCCCCAATTTGATTTGAACTTGTTTACTGAAAGGTAGGGTTATCTTATTTGTTTACTTTTTGCTCTAGAGAAAAATGAGTGTTTCATTTCTGAATATTTAAAAATAAATTTGAATAAATGTTTAAGTAAGTTCACATCTTTTCAGTTCCTTTTTGTTTTACTTACACTCATTTTAGCAGTAAGAAGTTACGATACAGATTATTGAGCTGAAGCTTGACTACAAAAATAAATCACAAATCAAATCGAAATCGCAATATCTGTCAAAAAAAAAAACCCAATTAGATATTTTCCCCAAATCAGACAGCCTTAGTCTGTATAATATCACTTTTGTAAAATGAATCTTGTTTGGACACCAAAATTGGACCTCTGTTCTTGCACCCAGCTTAACTGAGTTCTACATAAAACCACTATTTACATTTCCAACTCACCCGAGTCCTCTTCTCGGATGAAGACCTGTTTGAGAAAGGAAGGCATGCTGTCGTCTGCCAGCCGGACGCAGAGCATCTTTTTCTGTGATGTACTGGACTTGCGCACTAAGAAGGTCTGCAAGTGAGAAAAGATTCCAAAAAGATGTTCAAGCTTGATTGTAACATTCTCATTTCATAGCTGATGGTGGTCTGAATGCACTGCTCACCCCAGGAGGCTCTCGCCGCAGAATGTGTAAAGCTGTAGCTGAGTTAATAGAGAGCTGGAGCCACACAGGGTGCGTCAGTAAGAGCCGGTCCAGTACACTGATGCTCCTCAGGGATCTCTGTGGACATGCGCGTCTGTCCCCTACAGGCCGAGCTTCAGGATAGTCGTACACTGGGTCTTCTTGCATCTTCAATATGAGGTTTCAACTGCTTTGAATCTCTGTTTCTCTTCTTTGTGGTTGACACTTGCCAAAAAAAGGAAGTTTTGGAGAATGTCAGTAGCTGAGACCAATGTCTTACAGTAAATCATTCATCTAAATATCTTTCTTGTTCTCATTCAGTTTTCCAAGAATGGCTATTTTCAATGCAATCATGCGCTTGCTTATTCCTTCTGAACGGCGTTGGGAAACTCCCTCAGTGATTTTGTCCTTCTTTTGGCCATGTGAGAACAGTGAGTCACAGTCTGACTAATACCACATGTTTTTGTTCTGCATTCACACTGACCATTCAAAAAACACTTGTGTTGTTGTTAAAGATGACATAACAGCAGCTCAATATATACTGAGTTTGACTGGAGGCGAAATGAGATTCTGCTTTTGAGACTGATTACTGTATTAAAGGGGTTTACATTTATGCATTTGTGATCATTGACCACAAAAAGGTAAAAAAACGGACCATAAAAAACGGTCGAAGGAGGTGATGTCAGTGAAATAAGATGGAATCAATCAGTGGACAAATGTAGACGCAAATGAAAGTGAGTTATGAGGGGTTGCCATTTATCATAAAAAGCGGCAAAGCAGAAACATCTGATCTTTTCTACCTTCAAAAAGTACATGGTGTCTACAAGCCACTCTGATATACCTGGTGATTTAGTAGACTTCCAAAAAATAAGATCCGTCGTCTAGCTAGTAAGAGGGTAAAGGCAAGTACCTCTAGCTGTTTAGATGTAAATTGGGTCCAATTCTTGGGGACACCAAAAATTGCAATGGTGGGACAGATATTCACTTTGGTTTGGAATATTTTGGACATGGTTTCAAAATAATTGTTGAGAAGAAAAAAAATTGTATGACTTAAATTACAGGGTAAGAAGTTCACATGAAAACTGGACGGACAGTATCATTTTACTAGAACTTCTATGTTAAGCTGCTTTGACACAATCTACATCGTGAAAGCACTATAGAAATAAAGATGAATTGAACTGAATGAAAGCTGAATGAATAAGCTTTATACTGATATATGGTTTCTTAGAGATAACATTTAACCAAGGTATAACTATTTGGTAGAGTTGGGCAAATCAAAATCTCGATTACTTGAACTTTTAACTCGATTATGATTAATGAATGATTATTTTATTCATTTATTAGATTTTTTTGTTCACTGACAGGTTTTGGACAGTAAGTATGCACACATATTACAAGTGATTTACATTACCTGATTTAAAAAAAACTGAAGGAAACGCACACTATCTACTATCCATGATTATTTATTGAACATTGACATTGAACAACTGAAATTAAAGCACACTTTGCCTAAAACTAACTTTTCTTATAAAATTTAAAATAAATAACTCGCACTTTTGGAAACAAAATAAATTAATTTAAATGTTTTGTTATATTAAAAGTATAAAATAAGCAGTATCTCTTCTAAATCAAATAACTCTCGCATATTCTGTAAATAATCATTTTAATGTAATGGAAAATATGCTGTTTCAAGGCATCTCTGGCGCAGATTCCGATCATCGTCAATGTAGTGCAAAGTAAGGCTCAAGAATGAGTTTATCGTCCTATAGGACCAGAGATGTGGCTGCAAAGTGGGCGCAGAAGTATAAATCAGCCTGAACAGAGTTTAGACACGTGACTCCACACACGGTAGGGAAAGTAATTGAAAAAAACCTGGAAAAGTTAGATTGATTAATAGTTCTGAATGTCGATTTCGATTAATCGCCCAGTCCTACTATTTGGATATCTGGAATCTGAGTTTAAAGAATTACATTTAAAACTGTCAAACTGAAGTGCTTAGAGATGAATTTTACTAATTAAAATGTGAATTTTTATTCTGTATATTTAAAGAAGGAAATTATCTTCATGGAGCATATTTTAATGTTCTAATGTTTTTTGCATAAAAGCAAAATTCATAATAACCCTCATGATGTATTTTTCCACTTTTGCCCTGATTTTTCCTGTGCATTTTGACTGGTTGTGTGGTCCATTTAAACCCACGTTGTGAATGCCATACTCTACTTTTTGAGCTACAGAAAGCCTTTATGAGCCTAAAAGTTTGTCTTTTTCATTGATGCGTCTTATGTAACAGACGCTCCTTAGTCTCTAAAGCTGACTCTCTAAAGTAACTTGAGTGAGGTTGGGTAGCAGGTTGACTCTGTGTGGGCCAGTATGGAATACTTTTTGGTAAGAGCCAATAGCTGCTATGGCAACCGAGGCTTAGATACTCCAGTGGGCATTCCTACCCACAGACACACACGCCTCCACTGTTAAAATTTAGGAAAGGCCAGATAGTTTTTCCAAAAAACTTCACACTCCAGACTGGCCTCAACTTGGCTCATACATTTTTATTGTGATTAACAAGACACATGCTAATGTTTATATACAAAAAGTATTCATCATATTTATAATGAGCCCTGATTCACAGACAAGACTTAAAGGGATAGCACATCCAAAATGGAAGATTACATCATTAATTCTCCCTCATGTTGTTTCTTTCTTCTGTTGAACACAATATAGGATATTTTGAAGAATGCTGGTTGCTGGTACCAATCAACTTCTATTGTACCATTTTCCTATTATGGAAGTTGATTGGTTCCAGCAACCAGCATTCTTCAAAATATCTTCTTTTGAAGAATTTAGCAGAATTTTCATTTTGAGTGAACTATCCCTTTAAGCTTAGTCCTACACTCAAATGCATTTTTGAGTTGTCTTAACTGAAAATAACTTCCACAGATATGTTTTAAAAGTAGTGCTGTTGATTTGTCTGAATGTGCACACCAGAAATGTGTTTCTCACATTAAAGTCACAAGGTTTTACCCATTCAGCAAAAAATATACAATAATATACTATATGATAGTTAAATGTAGCTATAATGTAGCAGAATAGCTATGTTGCTTATTTTTGTAAATAGATATTACGTTGAATTATGATGAAACATTATTTCAATCACGTTTTGACCTTTTATTTTCACAAATGTTACTTAACTTTAATTGCATTTAATAAGCTTACTATGAATATAAAATTACCTTTTAACATTTATATTGATGCAGACACCAAAACGCTAGATTAGTTTTGATTTGGTGGACAAATTTATTTTTTTCTTCTAAAAAACAATATTTAAAACAATAATTACTGTAAAACCAATACATTTTTTTTTCATCATCTTAATTTTAAAATTCTTTCTTGTCGTTGACCATTATAACAGTGAATAATAGTTCATGAGTAAACAAGGGCTTGGATAAGGGTGTCCTGTCCACCTGAGCTCTAGAACAACTGCTGCATTTATTGGAGTCTCGGCATGAGCTGAACAAGTCCAGACTGGTGGGAAAGAAGCTTTTAAGCATGCACAGAAAAAGAGCTGCTATTGTCTGTGTTTTGTCATGCAGGCTGAGGTTTTTTTAATTGTTGCCTGAGCAAGATATTTTCAGGAGATGTATCTGGATTACAGGGCTAAACTCAAATACAGTGGGTGTCTTTTCATAAAAAAACTCTATAGTGTTTAAAGTTAAGGCACAGTCATTCTTACATACATACATACATACATACATACATACATACATACATACATATGCCTATATATGTATATTCCTATTAAAATATGAATTTAAAAGATAGATTTGTGAGGGGTGTACTTACATATGCAGAACACTATATATATATATATATATATATATATATATATATATATATATATATATATATATATATATATATATATGTATATATATATATGTATATATGTCAATCTGGAATGATAAGACAAGGCAATGTGTTGGAGTGCATAATTACAACATAAACATAAATTTAACATAATTTCAACCATTTAATACAACAGTAGTAATTTAATATTGTAGAGAATACATTCAATATAAACTACAATAGATTAAAATTGAATCTGTCATCATTAACATCATCGGTGAAAGTCATCATAAAATATTTCGTGCATTTACTTTGGTATTAAAAAATTCAACAGTTAATTCTCATCTTACTCCTTTATGTTGAACTTTCCCCACGCGTGCTACTTTCAGTTCTCTCCTACAAAAGGGTTAATGTTTTACTTTACTGTAAATGCCACATGGCACTAAAACATTCGTCATAACAAAACCCCTGATACTCACAAATCGAGTAGAGAAGAAAGGACGCTTACCTCGGTTTGCCAATCGCTCTTTTTTTCAAATACCACAACCACACCAGACTTGGTGATTTTTCCCAAAGTGTCAGATCCACTCAATGTTCTGAATCTCTTTTGGAAGTGTGGAAAGTCCAGGGATATATAATTAGTAGGGAACGTTGCTTGTTAATCCCCTTGCACACGGTTTGAAGGAAGCGTACAGTGATTCACACTGTCTATATTTCGGCTTCCTTCACGTGTTTTCCAGCAGCCCGTTCCCGTATATGACAGGTCGCCGAATACCTGGGCACGCGCATGCGTTGTTGTGAGGTTAGGTAATGATAGTTTAAGTTTTTAATAAAATATGGATTTACTAAGGAAATTGTATTAATTGTGTCTGTATTTATAAACGTGTATTACTATTTGTAAATTTTGTTATTGTTAATTATACATTATTATTATAAATATGGTATAATGTAGGTAACCCACATAATAATGTGTGATTTATCTTTTATCAGTATTTTATTTATGATTTATAGTTATGGTTTTGAATAAAGCATTTTGATTGTGTAAATTACTGATGACATTTATTCAGTTGGGGCATTTTTGTGCAAGAAAAGGTGAATTATGTTCAGACATGTGTTACGGGTCCCGGCAGCGGAACTCGTAGGCAGATTAAAAGTGCCTGAATTATCAGGAGAAACAAAATCACATTGAGACATCGGTGTCTTTCCCCAGGCGCAGCATAGTAGCATCTGTTTATTAACAGTCATAGTATAGCAAACATGTCTTCACAAATCATGTACTGAAAATATATCCTCACAAATCATGTTTCAATTAATCAAACATTCAGTTTTGTTCTCTTTGTTTTTCTCTCTTTTTACCACAATGAATTCTTCAAATACTTATACACTCTGTACTCTCTTATCATTAACACATATTAATATCATTATTACATGTTATTATCATTAACACAATATTATACCTTCTGTATATTACCATTTACCATAAAACTACTAAACTCACAGAACAATCATGCGTCTGTTATTTGTATCATTTAAATTGTAACAGTTACACTTGACACCAATTCCCAATGTTACTGTCTAGTCTCATAAACTTTATACATTAGCCAATATACAACCAATATATACAAATAAGTCATTTTCTGTTTAATTATCACATACTGAGTAAAATACATATTATTTACTGGGGAGTCAGTCATAACAAACATAACTCAAACCAACTGTCATTTTCTCAGTACTTTCATCTGAATCACGCTGCTCAATAAACAACTGTAAATAAGCTATTCACTTGAAAAACACATAGGAAATGTGTACTCGCATGTTTTTACATGAGTTATAATAAACACATTGATTTTTTTTTTTATAACACATACCTGAATTATCAGGAGAAACAAAATCACATTGAGACTTCAGTGTCTTTCCCCAGGCGCAGCATAGAGGCATCTGAAGTAAACACGAGTATCGCCATGGTAACCCAAAGCACAAGCTTTCTCAACTGCTGATGTTCTTTTGTTTCAAACACAGTCATTAGTAGTGATAATAAATTACTATTTGACAGTATATAAATAAATAAATAAATAAATAAATAAATAAATAAATACATAACGAAACAAACATTAATATTGTGAATACACAATGGTGTATCACACATGTTTATTTTTATGGCACGGTGGCCATGTTTTAACTTCTGAAAAGTTGGGCAATCAATGTTTGGTGGAATTTATATTCTTTCACAACAATGAGATATTATTTTTGTTGGATTTATGTAGGGGGCGTCACGGTGGTCCAGTGGGTAGCTCACAGCAAGAAGGTCGCTGGTTCGAGCCCCGGCAGGGTCAGTTGGCTTTCTGTGTGGAGTTTGCATGTTCTCCCCGTGTTAGCATGTGTTTCCTCCGGGTGCTCCGGTTTCCCCCACAAGTCCAAAGACATGTGGTATAGGTGAATTGAATAAACTAAACTGGCCGTATAGTGTATGTGTGTGAATGTGAGAGTGGGTATATGGGTGTTTCCCATTGCTGGGTTACAGCTGGAAGGGCATTCGTTTTGTTTTGTGTGTGTGAGAGAGAGGGTGTCAAAGTTCTATGTGAAATATATTTTATAATAATAACAACGTCCGGATCCAAACAAGAAGGCTTAAAAAAACTCTAATAATGAAAAAAAATGATATACAATCTAATCATTTAAATATGATGGATCCCCCAGATTTAATGTAGTATTTTTTATTTAATGTATGTTCTGCACTACTAAGTTTTGTTATGGAAGCATCCCATCCAACATGTCCACATGGACCCCACATGGGATTTTTCTGGGTTGAGAGTGGGCATTTTGTTGGGCTGAGTATGGGCCCCAGCTTGAATAAGGTTCTGGGCCCCAGTTAGGCAGCCCACACACTATACTTGTTGGTCCCAAATGGGCCACATATGGGCAAAATTAGACAATATTTAAAATATTTATTTATTTATTTGGAGTGTGTTTGCTTTTGTACAATATAATAACAGCCCAACCATTTTTTAAATAAAATGTTAAGTATTTCATATCACATTTATATACATATGATGGTGATTATAGATATTTTGTATATGCCAAATATGAGTAATTTATCAATAATAATACTAATAATATTACTACTACTACTACTACTACTATATAATTATTATTATTTTTAATTCTATATGTAATGTGGGCTAATTCTATGTCACTCTAAACTATATAGGAGATTATAAATATTTGTATTAAACCGATTAATTCAATATTACATTAATTCTAATAATATAAAACACTTCCGTTGAGCATCATCCAGTCACTTGCCGTTAAATTGGTCAAACTCAGCAGTTTAATATTATTCTCAAATATCTAACGTTATAGACTTTATTTTTTTAAACCTGTGTCCTTATTCCTGTTCGGTTGTTGTTTCTTGAGGGGACGTATACATTAAAGAAACAGTCCACTGTTATATTTTTCTAATAAGCTCTTTTACAACTCTCCTAGAGTTGTAACTTTTTCAGTCTATTCTGTTTATCACTGGATTTGATGGAAGCATTTAATGTTAGCTTGGTTTTGCATCAATCATTGGATTGCCTCAAAACATTAACATCTCCCTCAAAAATTACCAAAGGTTTTTTATTATTTTCCTATTTAAAGCTTGACTCTTGGTTTTATCGTGTACTAAAACCAACTGAAAAATTAAAGGCTGATTGTTTATGGCTGATATGACTAGGAACTACCCAGCCACTCATTCTGGCATAATGATTTCACCAGGCTGAATAATTTTCAGTAAAAAGTTTTGGGTTGAATCTTCAATTTCTTTAAAGATTTAAGCTTCATTCTCTCGTAAAGATATGTCTTTGTTGTTTTATAAAAACAAGAGCTTGAACCTAAAATATGTGATTAATTTTATAATTATTTATGGTAAAGTAATACCATATAAGATCTACAAATAAGGTCGGTAACACTTTGTAATAACTACACGCTATAAACCAGGGGTCGGGAACCTTTTTTCAGCAAGGAGCCATTTGCTAAAGGGGGGGCGGGTTGTATATAACAAAACCTTTATTTATGTCCATGCACAATTCAAAAACAAGCAAATATGACGCATCACAATGTATGAAGAAATGACAGTTTATAATTTTTTTTCTTTTTGCCATAGACACTGATGAAATGTTGTTTGAATTGACACACGTGAGGTTACCATAGACATGCAAGTTGCTCACCCTTTATTGGTGTCATGATTCAAGTTAAACCACAGCGCCACACATGTGCATTGATTGAAACATCCTTTTTATTTTAAAGTCCTTATTCATTTCGCTGTAAAAATACATTAAAAAGGAAATTGTAATTGTATTTTCAATAGAAAACTGATTTTTAGTGACAGTTATAATTTTTTAACTTTATAATATTATTGAAGAGAGACAGCTGGAGAGCCACATATTTTTGGTCAAAGAGCCACATGTGGCTCCCAAGCCATAGGTTCCCTACCCCTGCTATAAACCATTTATTAAGCATTAGCATATAGTGAATTCATTATCTGTTAAGCATTAACTCTACATTAATAAACATTAGTAAGCAGTTTATAACAGCAGGTAAAAATGCTGTATTCTTGACTTAAAACCACGTTTATAATGTGCTTAATTACTGTATTTTCATAATTTGTTAATTACTTATTTTTCATAACTAAATTAAGTATTGCATTATTTATAACTAATAACCTGTTATTTAAGCATAGTTGGTTGTTTTTTAAGATCATTCAGAATGAGTTAGTAAATGATTAATAAACTATTCAAATTAACATTTATAATTCTTATTATTCAGGCATATACTAATAGTTAATTTGTATGTTAATAAATGCTTTATTAACTCAACTTCATTCAGTTTTGTGACCTAATCTAAAGAGGACTATTCATGCTTTATAAATCACTAATAAATGACAATTAAAGGCTCCGTTTAAAACAGGAAAAAGTACATAAACTACTTTATTAATTTCTATTCTTTATCACATGAAAAATAAATCTGTTGCAACCTTATCTAAAATAAAATTACTGTACAGTTTAAACATGGCGTCCTATTATATCGTTAGATTACTATATTGTTGTTTTATCCAATTTTATGTTGTATTTTGACACTCCGGTTATTCAGCAATGTTTAAACTTTACAGTAATTTGACTTTTTTAGATAAGATTGTAAAGATTATTGTTCATTTGATACTGAGCCTTTACTTGTCATTTATAAGGGATTTATAAAGCATAAAGTCCTCACTTAAGATTAGGTCACAAAACAGCATTAAATTGTGGTAATAATGCATTTATTAACATATTGTCACGGATTGGCCAGGCTCTTCCACCAGCATCACGCAAAGATCACCATCACCTGAGTATTAACCACACACAGCTGCACCCAATCACTTATAGTCACTATATAAGCACACACCTCACTTCACTCAGTGTCCGGTCTCGTTCCTACGAAGCGGACTCTGAGTGAACACCTCCTGGTAATCACTAACATTCGATCTCAGTATATTGTACTTATCTGCTCTCTGTCTCTCCTAGTTTGTCCAGTGTTCCCGGTGTCCTGTCTGCCTTGTGTTTGTCATCAGTCTGTCTTCCCCGCAAGCCCTCTGGTGTGTGCATTCGGTCTCCCTCAGTATCAGTCATCCAGCCTGCCACCAAGGATCATCCGCACAACCGGACTCCACTCACTTCTCCTCCGTTCTCCTTATGTGCTCATGTGTTGCAAATAAACATTGTTAATAATTCACTCACCTTCCTTGTCCGTCTGCTTCCCATAACAGAAGACCGGACCTCTACAATGAACAGCATGAGCACTCACGATCCCATTCAAGAGTTGGTGGACTCATTGAAGAGAGTTTTATTACCATCTACTCCACTTCCCGAAGCACCACCAGCACCGAGCACTTCTTCACCGTCCACCCACTCATCCAGTCCCATGGCTCGACCAGCGCCCTACTCTGGCGGGGCGGAGGAGTGCAATGGATTTCTTTTGCAATGTTCTCTCATATTCACCATGCAACCTGAGTTATATCCCACAGATCGGTCCAAAATCGCATTTATCATCTCCCTTCTCTCTGGATCGGCTCTTCGGTGGGCAGAAACCATTTGGCAACAGTCTGGGCCGGTAACCAGCTCCATTCAAGCTTTCACCAAGTACTTTAAGGAGGTTTTTGGTCGCGCAGATGCAGAAGTAGCAGCTGGAGAACAGTTATACCATCTCAAACAGGGAGCCATGTCCACTCAGGATTATGCGCTCCGGTTCCGTACTCTGGCTGCTGCTAGCGGATGGAATGAGCGATCTCTCCTCACCACCTACCGGCTCGGACTGGAGCCCAGCCTCCGACTACAGCTAGCAGCCCTCGACGATACCTTGGGGTTGGAGAAATTCATCCAACAATCCCTCCGCTGTTCCGATCGTCTGAGGGCCTACCAGCACGATCTTCCACCTGTTCCCCAAGCACTCCTCCGTTCGCCAGAGCCAGCAGTCCCTCCAGAACCTGAACCAATGATCGTGGAATCTGGTAGACTCACCATCACTGAGCGACAGAGGAGGCTGACCCGGGGTCTATGTATGTACTGTGGTGCCGAAGGACATGTCAGGCTGGACTGTCCCATTCGTCCAGCACGTCCTTTGGTGAGTGTATTCAGTTCTCCCATTGAAAAAATGCATCCTCTCACCACCAATGTCCAGTTAACTACCCCTTCTATATCTGTTTCAGTCACGGCCCTCATCGACTCCGGGTCAGCTGGAAATTTCATCTCGTACGCCCTCTGTCGCCAGCTCCATCTTAACACCGAAGCCTCGACGCACGTCTACCAGATCCAACCCATAACCAACGCAATCCATTCCCAGGCACGTATCCATCGCAAATGTGAGCCTATCTATCTCCAAGTGGGATTGCTCCACAAGGAGGAGTTCCAATTTCTGGTTCTGGAGGGTGCATCCATGGACATCATTTTAGGGCGCCCGTGGCTGGTGAAGCACGATCCCATCCTCTCTTGGGGCACAGGAGAAATAAAGAAATGGGGTGAAGACTGCAAAACCAGATGTTTTCCCGACCTACCTGTCCAACTTCAGAAACCACTTACCATCTATGTCACGTCTGTCGAAAGTCCAGTCAATAAACGATCCATTCAAATCCCGAAGATCTACTCCACATTTGAAGACGTTTTTTGCCCCAAGAGAGCTTCCCAGCTACCTCCACATCGGCCATGGGACTGCGCCATAGACCTGCTGCCAGACGCTCCTATGCCCAAAGGTAGGATCTACCCGTTGTCCCTTCCGGAAAATAAGGCCATGGAGGAGTATATTCAGGAAGCACTGAGTCAGGGGTATATCCGCCAGTCCACGTCACCCGCTGCCTCAAGCTTTTTCTTTGTGGCCAAGAAGGATGGAGGGCTGCGTCCTTGCATCGATTACCGAGTTCTGAATCAAGGAACAATTAAGTTCCGGTATCCCCTTCCTCTCGTCCCTGCGGCCCTGGAACAACTACGATCCGCCAAGATATTCACGAAGTTGGACCTCCGCAGCGCCTACAATCTGGTCAGAATACGTGAGGGGGACGAGTGGAAGACGGCGTTTGTGACCCCTACAGGACACTACGAATACCTGGTCATGCCCTATGGTCTGGTCAACGCCCCCTCCGTATTCCAGAACTTCATTCACGAAGTCCTCCGGGAGTTCCTCCATATCTCCGTCATAGTCTATATTGATGACATCCTGATTTACTCCCGGAGTGAGGCCGAACACCGCCACCACGTTGCGGAGGTCCTACAAACCCTCAGAGACCATCAATTGTACCTCAAGGCTGAAAAATGCTCCTTCCACCTACCGTCTGTTCAGTTCTTGGGGTACATTATTGATCAGAAAGGGGTTCGCATGGACGAGGGGAAGGTGACTGCCGTTGTCTCCTGGCCAAAACCAACAACCATTAAAGAACTCCAGCAATTTCTAGGATTTGCCAATTTCTATAGACGATTCATCCACAACTACAGTCTCATTACCGCTCCGCTGACCAACCTACTCAAAAACCACCCCAAGAAACTCTCCTGGCCTCCTGAAGCCGATGCAGCCTTCCAAACCCTCAAACAATCCTTCACTCAAGCTCCGCTCCTGACTCACCCCGATCCTGAAATCCCGTTCGTGGTCGAGGTAGATGCCTCGACAACTGGAGTGGGAGCCATCCTGTCTCAACATCAAGGTACACCAGCATTACTCCATCCATGCGCCTATTTCTCGAGGAAGCTAAGCCCGGCGGAGAGAAACTATGACATCGGAAACCGAGAGCTATTGGCTATCAAGCTTGCCCTGGAAGAATGGCGACACTGGCTGGAGGGAGCCAAACATCCTTTCTAGGTGATTACAGACCATAAGAATCTCCAGTACCTCAAAGAAGCCAAAAGACTCTGTTCTCGTCAGGCCCGATGGTCCCTGTTCTTCTCCCGATTCCAATTCTCCATATCTTACCGACCTGGGTCAAAGAACATCCGAGCGGACGCACTTTCCCGTATATATGATCAGCCGGAAATCATGGAGACCCCAGCCAGAATCCTCCCAGAACAGATCACGGTCTGTCCAATCACCTGGTCCGCTCCTACAGTCATCGGAGGAGTGAGGAGATACGTTCAAGGCTGTAGAGAGTGCGCTATGTCAAAGAGTCCTCGCCATCTACCTGCAGGTAAACTCCATCCCTTGCCCATCCCAAACCGCCCCTGGTCACACCTAGGAGTTGACTTCATGACAGATCTACCATCATCTGAAGGTAATACCTGCATTTTAGTCATTGTCGACCGATTTTCCAAATTCTGCCGTCTGATTCCCTTGAAGGGTCTGCCCACAGCCCTAGAAACCGCCGAAACCCTATTCAACCATGTCTTCCGATGCTTTGGGTTACCTGAAGACATAGTCTCGGACCGAGGACCCCAGTTGATCTCCAGACTATGGAAAGCCTTCTTCAGACTCCTAGGTGTGACCGTCAGCCTCTCGTCTGGCTATCATCCACAGACCAACGGCCAGACAGAGAGGAAGATCCAAGAAGTGGGGCGGTTCCTCAGAACATTCTGTCACGGTCATCAAAACTCCTGGAGCCAGTTTCTGGGCTGGGCGGAATACGCCCAGAATTCCCTGCGGCAACCTACCACCGGACTTACGCCATTCCAGTGTATTCTGGGCTTCCAACCTCCACTATTTCCCTGGGATGGCGAACCTTCTGATGTCCCCGCAGTGGATTACTGGTTCCGGGAGAGCGAGAGGGTCTGGGACGATGCTCATCACCATCTCCAGAGGGCAGTTCGCAGAGCCAAGGAGGTCTCCGACAAGAGGAGGATCCCAGGTCCAAGCTATGCGCCGGGGCAGAAAGTTTGGCTCTCCACCAGAGACATCCGCTTGCGACTGCCCTCCCGAAAACTTAGTCCCAGATTTGTTGGTCCCTTCACCATCCTGGAGCAGGTCAACCCCATCACGTTTAAGTTACAGTTACCACCACAATATAGGATCCACCCCACATTCCACGTTTCACTCCTCAAACCCTTTCACGACCCTCTGATTCCCTCCACAGAGCCTGGCCATGAAGAGGAACCTCCTCCCCCACTGATGTCAGAAGTCGGATCCATCTACAAGATCAAGGACCTTCTACGGTCCCGACGTCGTGGTGGTCAGCTGGAATATCTTGTCGACTGGGAGGGATACGGTCCGGAGGAGAGATCTTGGGTCCCCAGATCAGATATATTAGATCCTGCACTTATGGAAGAGTTCCACTCCAATCACCCCGAGTTTCCAGCACCTCGTGGACGTGGTAGACCACCACGGCGTCGGAGGTATAGGCCCTCAGGAGCGGGCCCTGGGGAGGGGGGTAATGTCACGGATTGGCCAGGCTCTTCCACCAGCATCACGCAAAGATCACCATCACCTGAGTATTAACCACACACAGCTGCACCCAATCACTTATAGTCACTATATAAGCACACACCTCACTTCACTCAGTGTCCGGTCTCGTTCCTACGAAGCGGACTCTGAGTGAACACCTCCTGGTAATCACTAACATTCGATCTCAGTATATTGTACTTATCTGCTCTCTGTCTCTCCTAGTTTGTCCAGTGTTCCCGGTGTCCTGTCTGCCTTGTGTTTGTCATCAGTCTGTCTTCCCCGCAAGCCCTCTGGTGTGTGCATTCGGTCTCCCTCAGTATCAGTCATCCAGCCTGCCACCAAGGATCATCCGCACAACCGGACTCCACTCACTTCTCCTCCGTTCTCCTTATGTGCTCATGTGTTGCAAATAAACATTGTTAATAATTCACTCACCTTCCTTGTCCGTCTGCTTCCCATAACACATATATAGTAGTAACCATTACTTTATGCCTGAATAAGATATATACATGTTAATTTCAATAGTTTATTAATAATTTACTAACTCATTCTGAATGATCTTAAAAGTCACCAGCTACTCTTAAATACAACTGGTTTGTAAATAATGCAATACTTAATTTAGTCATGAAAAATCAACCAGTCACAAATTATAACGTACAGTTATTAAGCACATTATAAATGTGCTCATAAGACAAGAATACAGCATTTGTATCTGCAGTTATAAACTGCTTATTAACGTTTATTAATGTAATGCTTAACAGATGATGAATTAACTAGATGCTAATGCTTAATGAATGATTCATAGTGTGTAGTTATTATAAAGTGTTACCGTCTTTTATTATTATTTTACTATTAGTGTAATTATTTACAAATAATTTCTTTGTACAAAGTTTTAAAATTCTTAAGGCTGCAGTTCAGATTACTCTTTTTTTAAATGTGTCAGCATTAAGAGACATGGGCCTCAAATATTTAATATAAAAAACTAATAAATGTAAACAACAACACATTTTTGAAGAGTGAATTGTTTTTTTCATTCCTCTGATCATTTGTGGTTCTTTTGTCTTTCTTTTTTTTATTATTATTTCAATGGAAAACAGCGAACTGCCTTGAGAGCCCAGCAGGATCTTGAACGAAGGTCAGTACATTCAAGTTGCATGAAAGATTGGTGTTGAAAATATTGATTGACTTAGTGATTTACTTAAGTGTTATTAAATATATATGTAAAGTATCTATCATTAAAACTAGAGTTGAATTTGATTATTTTAACTTGATTGTTGAACATTTGAAATTCAAGGTCATTTTATTTTTAAGGCAGATTTTTATAGACATGAATGCCTAGACTCCATCCATCCATAGGTATGAATAATTAGACTCCAGATATCTATTTATTGTAAATAAGAGATTAAAAAAAAGTCTTAAAATCAAATTCAGTATTTTTAAATTCAATATGCTGACTTTATGAGTGTGCAGATGGCTGTTCAGAGGTCAGGAGAGTATTTTAGCAAATATGTAAACAAATCTGCCTAAGAAAATCAGTTCTCTTAAATTTTAAATGTTCAATGTTAAAGTTAAAATAATCCAATTTAAAACTTATAAACAGCATGTAATATTTACTTTTGTTAAATAACACCTGTCAATAATTCAATTTAACACAATTCTCATTTGAATATTGTAATTTGAAACAATGAAAATAGCATAAGATTGACAAAACAATCAATAAAATATATCTTTTAAATGCTTACCTTTGGCTTTGCACCTGTCAGGTGACCATACAAAAATGCTTTATAGTTTGAGTTTGGAAGTAGCTGTCACTCTGTAAAGATCATTGCAGGTTCTATAAAGTGTCTTTAACATACAGCCTGTATGTATTTAATTACAATTAACAGTAATATTTTTAATTTTGGTAATATATAAAATTATCACCTTTGTAGTTGCCAAAACAAGTGGTTCCCTGCTTTATTGTATGTGACCTTCTTCCCCAAATGATTTTTATGGCCTGCTTAACACTTAATCACATTATCTCTCCAGTAAGCTTATGACAAGGATGACAAATATTGTATGTTTATTACTGTAACCACATACATTTAATCAGAATTAATGGCCTATAATAACGTAACAAAATGTACACCATTTGTAATTAAATCACACAATGCCAATTAATTGAGCCTATTTTAAATCCAATAAACCCTGTTAGTATTCTGATATATAGAAAAATATAATAATCAAAATACAACAAAACCATCAGTAGCTTCACTGTACTTGCAGTGTGTCAGTGGTAACACACTAATGCTCAATGCTTAACACACCAGTGCTGCTATACTGTATCTATGGATATATGGGGCCGGACCCCCATTTTTGTAACTTATGGCCTACATCATCATTATTATGTGACTGTTAATGTGACTAGACTACAGCTCTAAACAATAAGTTTGGCAAGAGGAGAAATGGTAGTGCCCAACTGAGCCTGGTTTCTCTTGAGGATTTTTTTCCCGTCACTTTTGTCAACTGGTGAAGTTTGTTCCTCGTCGCTGTCACCACTGGCTGGCTTGGTTTGGGGTTTATGGAGCTATGCATCGATGGATTTGCTCTTCAGACACGTTACCACTGAGCACATATGCACACACAAGGCAATCTATACATATGCACACATGATACACTCTATACATATGCACACATGATACACTCAATACATTTGCAGACAAGATACACTCCATACATATGCACACATGATAAACTCCATACATATACAGACATGACACATATACATGATAAACTCCACACACATACAGACACGATACACTCCATACATATGCACACATGATACAATCTATACACCCTATACATAGGCACACTCCATACATATACACACATGTCGGGTCTGGGATAGATCTCGGGTCTCTGGCGTGAGAGGTCAGACACGTTACCAGTGAGCTACTGGGAGATGATGAACACACCACGAGGCAACCTGCTTGCACACTCCACACATATACAGACATGATATACTCTATACATTTGCACTCATGATACACTCTATACATTTAAACTCATGATACAATCTATACACAGGCACACTCCATACATATCAGGGTCTGGTATAGAACCCGGGTCTCTGGCGTGAGAGGTCAGACACGTTACCACTGAGCTACTGGGAGATGATGAACACACCACGAGGCAACCTGCGCGCTCACTCCACACATGATATACTTTATACATTTGCACACATGATACAATTTATACATAGGCACACATGATACACTCTTTACATATGTCACATGAGGCAATCTATACATTTGCACACATGATACATATACATGATGAACTGCACACACATGATACATATACATGATGAACTGCACACACATGATACACTTTATACATATGCACACATGATGCACTCTTTACATATAGACACACATGTCAGGGTCAGAACCCAGGTCTCTGGCTTGATAGGTCAGTCACATTGATACACAGGCACACATGATACACTCCATATGTTTGCACACAATCTATACATAAACACACATGATACGCTCCATACATATACAGACATGATACACTCTATACATATACACCATACACCCTATACATAGGCACACATGATACACTCCATACATGTACACACATATCAGGGTCTGGGATAGAACCCGGGTCTCTGGCGTGAGAGGTCAGACACGCTACCACTGAGCTACTGGGAGATGATGAACACAACACGAGGCAACCTGCTTGCACACTCCACACATATACAGACATGATATACTCTATACATTTGCACACATGATACACTTTATACATATGCACACATGTCAGGGTCTGGGATAGAACCCTGGTCTCTGGCTTGAGAGGTCAGTCACATTGATACACTCTATACATAGGCACACATGATACACTCCAGAAGAGCGTGAAGGCGGGGCAAGCGTTGCGGGCTTTGTTTACTGCAACAAGTTGACATGACAACAGTTTTAAACTGTTCCTGAGCGCTGCGTTTCAAGTGCAAAGATGCATTCTGCCTGAATGTATTCTAAATACTTTATGAATTCATCCTGATATTTCTGACGTTTCCTACTTTTGTCTGATGGGGTCTTGCTCTTATGCTTATTCAAAGTAGACAATCCGGTTTTCACATCCAAATGCATGCTGTATTGATAACTAGCGAGTTATTCACTGCACAGTTATGATATTCCATTCACTTTTTTAAATACTAATCAGTAATTACTTTAAAAAAATCTAAAAAATATTAGCTTTCACTTGTAATACTGAAAAATATATATTATAATCACTGAAAATAACACAATTTTTAAATCACTCTCGCGACCCCTTGAAATTATTCTGCGACCCCTAGTTTGAGAGCTAAAGCACCAAAATGTTATTTGCGTAATGTGCATGCACACATGATACACTCCATACATATGCACACATGATACACTCATGTATACACTCTACACATGCACACATTCTATACATATACACACTCCATACATTTGCAGACATGATATACTCCATACATATACATACTTGCTTCCATACATATACCCACATGAAACACTCTATACATATACTCCATACATATGCACACATGATATACTCAATACATATGCACATGACACACTCTATAGATATGCCCACATGATATACTCCATCCATATACAGACATGATACACTCCATACATATGCACACATGATACACTCTATCCATATACACTCCATACATGATACAATCTATACATATACACACACATGATTCATTCTATACTTATAAGCTCCGTACTTAGGCACACATGATACGCTCTATACAAGTGCACACATGATATACTCCATACATATGCACACAATACACACTATGCATAAGCACACATGATACACTCCATAGAGATGATTCATTCTATACATATACACAAACGATACACACAAGTCAGGGGCTGGGATAGAACCCGGGTCTCTGGCATGAGAGGTGAGTCACACAAGATACACTTTATACATATACACACACAGACATTATACACTCATGGATACATATACAGTCCATACATATGCACACATGATACACTCCACACACTCTATACATATGCACACATGATACACTCTATACACATGCACACATGATATACTCCATACATATACAGACACGATACACTCTATACATAGGCACACATGATACACTCTATACATATACGATACATATATGTCAGGGTCTCTATGCACATGATACTCTCTATACATATACACACATACACATATGATACATATATGTCAGGGTCTGGTATAGAACCCGGATCTCTGGCATGAAAGTTATATACACACTCAATACATATGCACACATGATACACTCTATACATATACACTCCATACTTATGCATACATGATACACTCCATATATAGGCACACATGATACACGCTATACATGTGATACACTCTATACATATACACACATGATACATTCTATACATATGCACACATGATACACTCCATACATACAATTGATGATACACTCTTTAGATATACACCATACTTATGCACACATGATACACTCCCTACATATGCACACACAGGATATACTTTTTACATATACATACTTGTTTTTGTTGTAAAAAAACTTAAATTAGTGAATAGATAGAGAACCACGTCCAGGAGACTTGAACAAGCAGAATTGCTTTATTGAGACGTGGTGGTTAATCTGCAGTCAAACAGCGTCTTCAAGAAGTCCATGTGTCTGCAGAGCCTATTGGAGGTCTGTAGTCTGACAGTTTTATCACAAGTCTGAAATTAAGACAGAGATGTCCTGTCTATATTGTCCTGTTAGGAGGAGGAGAGATGGCTAAACAAAGCATGCAAATTCAGTTTTGGAGTCAGCATGATAACTGGCATATAGGTGTTAGAACCCAAAGACAAAAGCAGAGTCGTTAAAAGCCTGGCCGTAACATTTATTACTCTGGCATTTATTACTCAAGCATTACTCTGGCTTAGCCTGTAGTCAGAAAGACAAAGGTAAATGTCTCTCATGGCTGGGCTGTTAATAAAATGATATAATCAAAACCAAAGAATATAACTTTTCAGTTATATGTAGATTATTGTTCATTTGAAACTAGATTATATAAATTTATATTTCCACACTTTCATACATATACACTCTATACATATACTCCATACATATGCACACATGATACGCTCATGAATACACTCTACACATATGCACACATGATATACTCCATACATATACAGACATAATGCACTCTATACATATACACTCCATACATATGCACACTTGATACACTCCATACAAAATACACTCATGTATACTTCATACATACATGACACACTCCATACATATGCACATGATACACTCTATACATATGCACACATGATACACTCTATACATTTGCACACATGATACATTCCATACATATGCAAGTTTCTGAGAGATACGTCAGTATACCACTGAGCTACTGAGAGTTGATAAACACATTGAAACGCAACTTGCTTCCACACATGATGCACTCCATACATATGCACACATGATACACTCATGATATACTCCATACATATACAGACATGATACACATGATACATTCTATACATGTTTGCACACGATACACTCTATACATATACAAATATGTCAGGATCTGGAATAGAACCCGGTTCTCTGGCGTGAGAGGTCAGACACGTTACCACTGAGCTGAACTTGCTTGCACACATGATAAACTCCACACACATAATACACTTTATACATATGCACACATGATACAATCTATACATAGGCACACATGATACACATACAGACATGATACTCTCCATACATATACGACATGATACCAGGTCTCTGGCTTGAGAGGTCAGTCACATTGATACACTCTATACATAGGCACACATGATACACTCCATACATTTGCACACATCATACCAACCCAGGCTCATTCTGAAAACGGACGTTTCTGGAGACCGCGAAATACATCTCGGTGGCAAGTTTTTCTGCAGTTTTTGTTTTTCGCGAATCCGCCAGAGGTCACCGTGTACGCTTTTCGAGATTTCAAATTTCCCTCGCGAGTGCCATTCGCGCCTGCTGTTCTCGCGTAAACCCACCCGAGGCCGCTGTCAACTCAATTTTGCACAGAATTTCTGACTGACTGAGCGAACGATCGGCTGACCCACCTTCCTCCTTCCCTAAACCCAACCAACACGTTTCAAAAGCAATCCAAAAAATAAAAGCCCTCATCTGACTTTTTTTTTTGCCACATCCTCACCCTGCTATTCACATGTTTGTTTTATATTTTGGATTCTGTTTTTGTCTTACCTGCTTTGTGCTTACCCCCGTCTTCGTGGTCAACTCCTCTCTGCTTCTCAAATCCGCCGACGGATGTGGTGCGCTAACGGGACAAACTGGTTGCAGCCGGAATGCCGTCAATACGGAGGTAAGCGGTCAAGCGAAAGGAACGGCGTCACACCGCCCCGTAGCGTTCGTTTAAAGAAATGAAATGCAGCCAGACGTATCTCCGCCTACGTAATTCGTTGTCTCCAGAAACGTCCGCAGGGCTACGTTTTCACAATGAGCCTGTGTTGCATGATACACTCTATACAAATGCAGACATGATACACTCAAAACATATACAGACATGATATAGTTCATACATATGCACACATGATACACTCTATACATATACACACATGTCAGGGTCTGGGAGAGAACCCGGGTCTCTGGCGTGAGAAGTCAAACACGTTATCACTGGGCTGAACTTGCTTGCACACATGATAAACTCCACACGATACACTCTATACATATACAGACATGATACTCCCTATACATATACACTCATGTCAGGGTCTGGGATAGCACCCGGGTCTCTGGCATAGCACCCGGGTCTCTGGCATGAGACGTCAGACACATTACCACTGAGCCACGATGAACATATGCACACATGCACACATGATACACTCGCACTCATGATATACTCTATACATATACAGACATGATACATTCTATACATATTTGCACAAATGATACATTCTTGACATAGGCACACGATACACTCCATACATATACACACAAGTCAGGGTCTGGGATAGAACCCGGGTCTCTGGCGTGAGAGGTCAGACACGTTACCACTGAGAGTTGATGAACACACCGAGAGGCAACTTGCTTGCACACATAATACACTCCACACATGATACACTCCTTACATTTGCACACATGATACATTCTATACATAGGCACACGATACACTCCACACATATACAGACATGAGTCTCTCTATATATATACACACACACATGTCAGGGTCTGGGATAGAACCTGGTCTCTGGCTTGAGAGGTCAGTCACATGATACATTCTATACATAGGCACACGATACACTCCATACATAATACTCTCCATACATATACACACATGTCAGGGTCTGGGATAGAACCCAGGTCTCTGGTGTGAGAACACATCAAGAGGCAACTTGCTTGCACAGATAATACACTCCACACATTTTATACATACGCACACGAGGCAATCTATACATATGCACACATGAAACATTCTATACATAGGCACTCTATACATATGCACACATGATACACTCCAAACACATGTTACATTCTATACAAATTTGACACATGATAGAACCCGGGTCTCTGGCGTGAGAGGTCAGACATGTTACCATTGAGCTACTGGGAGTTGATGGACACACTGAGAGGCAACTTGCTTGTACACATAATACACTCCACACATTCTATACATATGCACACAAGATACATTCTATACATATTTGAGTTTTCTGATTTTATCTCTGACTTACTAGTTAAAACTGATAAAATACTAATTGTAGGAGACTTTAACATCCACATAGATGACGCTAACGACACATTAGGGCTCGCGTTTATGGACTTACTGCTCTCACTAGGGATAAAGCAAAATGTTATTGGTCCAACCCATCGCTTAAAGCATACATTTGATCTAATTCTGTCTTATGGAATTGAGGTCATTGATGTAGACATTATACCACAAAGTGATAATATTACAGACCACTACCTCTTACTATATAAGCTGTGTTTACCTGAAATTAGCAGATCTGCTCCGATATATCGCCCTAGTAGAACTATTGTTCCATCCACCAAAGATGAATTTATAAATAACTTACCTGATCTTTCTCTACTTCGAAATGCACCCGCAAACGCAAATGACCGTGATGTAGTAACCAGCAGTATGGATGCCATCTTTACTAGCACTCTAAATACTGTGGCACCCATCAAACTAAAAAAGGCTAGAGAGAATAAAACTACACCATGGTATAATAGTCATAACCCGCACTCTCAAAACAGCAACCCGTGCCCTGGAACGTAAATGGAAAAAAACTAATTTAGAAGTTTTTAGAATTGCGTACAAAGACAGTATGTCCAGCTATAGGAGGGCTTTAAAATCTGCCAGGGCTGAGCACCTCCGCAAACTGATAGAAAATAATCATAACAATCCTAGATTCTTATTTAACACCATTGCTAAATTAACAAATAATCGGTCATCTTTGGAACAAAACGTTCCACCGCAAATTAGTAGTGATGACTTCATGAATTTTTTCAGTGATAAAATAGAAGGCTTTAGACAGAAAATAGGAGATATTAAACTTTCTGCACCGCCTTATACTTCAGATCCAGTAAACACGCCTCTGAATCTAAATAACCTACAGTGCTTTAAAATCATAGAACAGGAAGAGCTAGACAAAATTATAAATAGCTCTAAATCAACTACGTGTATATTGGACCCAATTCCAACAAAGTTATTGAAAGAATTGCTACCTGTTATAGGAGAACCTCTTCTTAATGTTATCAACTCTTCTTTATCCTTAGGCCATGTTCCAAATCCTTACAAGTTAGCTGTTATTAAACCTATTATTAAGAAACCACAACTAGAACCCAGCAACTTAGCTAATTATAGGCCAATTTCAAATCTTCCATTTATATCTAAAATACTAGAAAAAGTTGTTTCTGCTCAATTATGCTCCTTTCTGCAGACCAACAATGTTTTTGAAGTGTTTCAGTCAGGTTTCAGAGCTCATCACAGTACAGAAACTGCATTAGTGAAAATAACCAACGATTTACTCTTAGCTGTTGACCAAGGGTGCATCTCGCTATTAGTTCTACTCGATCTTAGTGCGGCATTTGACACCATTGACCATGGTATCCTTATTAATTGCTTAAAGTCTACAGGTGTCCAGGGACAGGCTCTACAATGGTTTAAGTCATACTTATCTGACCGTTACCAGTTTGTGAATATTAATGGACAGCCTTCACAAATCAGCCCAGTAAAATATGGGGTGCCTCAAGGATCAGTTTTAGGCCCTTTGCTGTTTACAATATACATGCTACCCTGGGAGACATTATTAGAAGACATGGGATCAGCTTTCACTGCTATGCAGATGATACTCAATTATATATTTCAACTAAACCTGACGAGACGTCTAAACTGTCCAAGCTAACTGAGTGTATTAAAGATGTTTAAGACTGAATGACCAACAATTATCTTCTCTTAAACTCAGACAAAACAGAATTATTACTTATTGGGCCTAAATCCTGTACACAGCTCTACTATAAAATATCTCGGTGTCATATTAGACAGCAATTTAACTTTTAAAAATCATATATCCCATGTCACAAAAACTGCTTTCTTTTATCTGAGAAATATCGCTAAGTTACGAAGTATGCTATCCATCTCAGATGCAGAAAAGCTAGTCCATGCTTTATGACTTCTAGGCTGGACTACTGTATTGCACTTTTTTTGCTGGCTGCCCAGCATCCTCTATTAACAAACTTCAATTAGTACAAAATGCAGCTGCCAGAGTTCTTACCAGGTCTAGAAAATTTGATCACATCACACCAATTTTATCCTCCTTACACTGGCTGCCTGTTAAGTTTCGTATTGAATTTAAAATATTGCTTCTTACATATAAAGCTTTAAATAATCTAGCTCCTGTTTATCTAACCAATCTTCTGTCTCGCTATAATCCAACTTGCTCTTTAAGGTCTCAAAACTTAGGGCTTCTGGTAGTACCTAGAATAGCAAAGTCGAGTAAAGGAGGTCGAGCCTTCTCATTTATGGCTCCTAAACTCTGGAATAGCCTTCCTGATAACGTCCGAGGCTCAGACACACTCTCCCAATTCAAAACTAGATTAAAGACCTATCTGTTTAGTAAAGCATACACTTAGTGCACTACCTAGGGGGCTTCCACACAGGTTATTCAATTCAATTCAATTCACCTTTATTTGTATAGCGCTTATACAATGTAGATTGTGTCAAAGCAGCTTCACATAAAAGGTCACAGTAAATAGGAACAGTGTAGTTCAGTTTGTAGTGTTCAAGCTCAGTTCAGTGTGGTTTAATAATCACTACTGAGAGTCCAAATACTGAAGAGCAAATCCAACGATGCGCAGCTCTACAGATCCCGAAACATGCAAGCCAGTGGCGACAGCGGAGAGGGAAAAAAAAACTTCACTAAAGGTGGAAGTGAAGAAAAAAAAACCTTGAGAGAAACCAGGCTCAGTTGGGCATGACCATTTTAATTTCTCCGCTGGCCAAACGTCTTGTGCAGAGCTGTAGTCTCAGTGGCGAAGGCTGGAAGCTGGCCTCAGCGAAGACTCGTCTGTCTCTGGAGCGTCACAGGAATCAGTCTCATGTTCTCCACTCCTCCATGACCATCACAGTAGCTGCTCAGGATTCGGCCAGGTCCAGGATATAAAAACCTTGGGATCATCTCGTCGTTGGTCTTGGATCGAATCAGTGGCTCTGCATAGTCTGAGGGCCTCGGGAAGAGTATCCCCAGGTGGAAATGGAGAATAAAGAAAATAATTAGCGTAGCTGATGTTCACAGTGTATATCAACAAGATGCATAACCTGTGTGGAAGCCCCCAAGTGGTGCACTAAGTGTATGCTTTACTGAACAGATAGGTCTTTAATCTAGTTTTGAATTGGGAGAGTGTGTCTGAGCCTCGGACGTTATCAGGAAGGCTATTCCAGAGTTTAGGAGCTATAAATGAGAAGGCTCGACCTCCTTTACTCGACTTTGCTATTCTAGGTACTACCAGAAGCCCTGAGTTTTGAGACCTTAAAGAGCGAGTTGGATTGTAGCGAGACAGAAGATTGGTTAGATAAACAGGAGCTAGATTATTTAAAGCTTTGTAGGTAAGAAGCAATATTTTAAATTCAATACGAAATTTAACAGGCAGCCAGTGTAAGGAGGATAAAATTGGGGTGATGTGATCAAATTTTCTAGACCTGGTAAGAACTCTGGCAGCTGCATTTTGTACTAATTGAAGTTGTTATAGAGGATGCTGGGCAGCCAGCAAACAGTGCATTACAGTAGTCCAGCCTAGAAGTCATAAAAGCATGGACTAGCCTTTCTGCATCTGAGATGGATAGCATACTTCGTAACTTAGCGATATTTCTCAGATGAAAGAAAGCAGTTTTTGTGACATGGGATATATGATTTTTAAAAGTTAAATTACTGTCTAATATGACACCCAGATCTTTTATAGTAGAGCTAACGCTAACTTTGTATCCCTCTAATTGTAGGTCGAGTTGTGAGATCTGCTGTGTACAGGATTTTGGCCCAATAAGTAATAATTCTGTTTTGTCTGAGTTTAAGAGAAGATAATTGTTGGTCATCCAGTCTTTAACATCTTTAATACACTCAGTTAGCTTGGACAGTTTAGACGTCTCGTCAGGTTAGTTGAAATATATAATTGAGTATCATCTGCATAGCAGTGAAAGCTGATCCCATGTCTTCTAATAATGTCTCCCAGGGGTAGCATGTATATTGTAAACAGCAAAGGGCCTAAAACTGATCCTTGAGGCACCCCGTATTTTACTGGGCTGATTTGTGAAGGCTGTCCATTAATATTCACAAACTGGTAACGGTCAGATAAGTATGACTTAAACCATTGTAGGGCCTGTCCCTGGACACCTGTAGACTTTAAGCGATTATAAGGATACCATGGTCAATGGTGTCAAATGCCGCACTAAGATCGAGTAGAACTAATAGCGAGATGCACCCTTGGTCAGCAGCTAAGAGTAAATCGTTGTTTATTTCACTAATGCAGTTTCTGTACTGTGATGAGCTCTGAAACCTGACTGAAACACTTCAAAAACATTGTTGGTCTGCAGAAAGGAGCATAATTGAGCAGAAACAACTTTTTCTAGTATTTTAGATATAAATGGAAGATTTGAAATAGGCCTATAATTAGCTAAGTTGCTGGGTTCTAGTTGTGGTTTCTTAATAATAGGTTTAATAACAGCTAACTTGTAAGGATTTGGAACGTGGCCTAAAGATAAAGAAGAGTTGATAATGTTAAGAAGACTCTATACATTTACACTCATTATGCATCTTGTTGATATACACTGTGAACATCAGCTACGCTAATTATTTTCTTTATTCTCCATTTCCACCTGGGGATACTCTTCCCGAGGCCCTCAGACTATGCAGAGCCACTGATTCGATCCAAGACCAACGACGAGATGATCCCAAGGTTTCCATATCCTGGACCAGACCGTATCCTGAGCAGCTACTGTGATGGTCATGGAAGAGTGGAGAACATGAGACTGATTCCTGTGACGCTCCAGAGACAGACGAGTCTTCGCTGAGGCCAGCTTCCAGCCTCCGCCACTGAGACTGCAGCTCTGCACAAGACGTTTGGCCAGCGGAGAAATTAAAATGGTCGAGCCCAACTGAGCCTGGTTTCTCTCAAGGTTTTTTTCTTCACTTCCGCCATTAGTGAAGTTTTTTTCCCTCTCCGCTGTCGCCACTGCTTGCATGGTTCGGGATCTGTAGAGCTGCGCATCGTTGGATTTGCCCTTCAATATTTGGACTCTCAGTAGTGATTATTAAACCACACTGACTGAGCTTGACACTACAAACTGAACTACACTGTTCCTATTTACTGTGACCTTTTATGTGAAGCTGCTTTGACACAATCTACATTGTATAAGCGCTATACAAATAATGGTGAATTGACTTGAATATTTGCACACATGATACACTCCACACATGATACTCTCCTTACATATACACACGTCAAGGTCTGGTATAGAACCTGAGTCTCTGGTGTGAGAGGTCAGACATGTTAACACTGAGCAACTGGGAGATAATGAACACACCAAGAGGCAACCTGCTTGCACACATAATACACTCCACACATATACAACCTTGATATACTCTATACATTTACACTCATGATACACTATATACATAATAAATTCCACACACATTATACACTTTATACATATGCACACATGATACACTCTTTACATATACATACATGTCAGGGTCTGGGATAGAACTCGGGTCTCTGGCGTGAGAGGTCAGACACGTTACCACTGAGCTACTGGGCACAATATGCGCACACACAAGGCAATTTATACATATCCACACATGAACATTCTATACATATTTGCACACTTGGTGTGACAGTTAAATGGTTACTTGTAATAAAATTGTGTCCTTTAATACAGCAGTAATAAATATGAACTGTACCCTTAATTTGACCCGCTCAAAGAAAACACTCTTTCTGAATGTATCAAACTAAACTCATGCACAGAAGACAGCATGAGCATTTTTAGCAAATAAACTAATGTAAATATTCTCCCGCCTGCTTTTTAAACGCTGACAGACGAGGTCTTACACCCCTTTGATTGGTTATTGTCTTCACCTTCTCAACAGAAAGGGCTGCTATCGGCTGTAGAAATGAAAGCGTTGTTCACTGATGGCGGGAAGGACAGCCGCGGTTATAGTCTATGTATGTATAATACGCGGTTATCACAGGTAATCTATAATAGACACAGTGGAGAAACTTGCACCTCATACACGCCCAGGTCTGGATCCACAAGTATCGCTTTAACAGCCAAGAGGAGATTGAAAAGTTACCTCACAAACCAGCGGGTCAAATGTCCAAAGTGAGAGAGGCAGAGATGGAGTCTCACAAACATTTCTCTGTAGTAGTGAAATAGCGGCTCGTGTGCTGTGCCGCCTTCACTCGCCCTCGCGCCTCTGTCCTTCGCCATAGTATTGCGACACCGCACATAGGAGATAAATGACGTCAGTACGTAATAACCCGTTATGATCTATTACTGAACCGATATCGACCATTTTGACACCTCTAGTAACGAGAACGATGCAGCTCATAAAAATCTATCAGAGTAAAAGTATTAAACTCATCGAAAATATGTACTTAAGTAAAAGTGGAAGTAGGAGAAAAAAACAATACTCCAGTAAAGTACAGATACTGCCTTTTAGTACTTAAGTACATTAGTGAAGTAGTTCTACTTCGTTACTATACATCTCTGCCACATGATACAATCTATACACCCTATACATAGACACAAATGATAAACCCCATACATATACAGACATGATACACTCCGTACATATGCACACATGTCGGGTTTGGGATAGAACCCGGGTCTCTGGCGTGAGAGGTCGGACACGTTACCACTGAGCACATATGCACACACAAGGCACTCTATACATATGCACACATGATACACTCCATACATTTGCAGACATGATACACTCCATACATATGCACACATGATACACTCTATACATATACAGACATGATACACTCCGTACATATGCACACATGATACAATCTATACACCGGCACACTCCATACATATGCACAGATGAGGCAATCTATACATTTGCACACATGATACATGACACATATACATGATAAACTCCACACATATGATACACTCCATACATATGCACACATGATACAATCTATACACCGGCACACTCCATACATATGCACACATGATGCATCTATAAAACAGATGCACACATGATTACACTCTATACATAAGCACACATGATACACTCCATACATATACAGACATGATACACTCTATACATATACAGACATGATACACTCCATACATATGCACACATGATACAATCTATACACCCTATACATAGGCCACAATGATACACTCCATAACATATACACACATATCAGGGTCTGGGATAGAACCTTGGGTCTCTGGCGTGAGAGGGTCAGACACGTTACCCACTGAGCTACTGGGAGATGATGAACACACCACGAGGCAACCTGCTTGCACACTCCACACATATACAGACATGATATATTCTATACACATGATGCTATCTATACATATGCACACATGATACACTCCATACATTTGCACACGTTACACTCCATATATATGCACACATGACACATATACATGATAAACTCCACACACATGCACATGTGATACAATTTATACACCCTATACATAGGCGCACATGATACACTCCATACATATGCACACATGAGGCAATCTATACATTTGCACACATGATACACTCTATACATAAGCACACTCCATATATATGCACACATATACAAGATAAACTCCACACACATGATACACTCCATACATATACAGACATGATACACTCCGTACACATGCACACATGATACATATACATGATTAAATGATTAACTTATACATATGCACACATGATACACTCTTTACATATACACACACGTCAGGGATAGAAACGGGTCACTGGCTTGATAGGTCAGCCACATTGATACACTCTATACATAGGCACACATGATACACTCCATATGTTTGCACACATGATGCAATCTATACATAAGCACACATGATACACTCCATACATATACAGTTATGATACACTCTATACATATACAGTTATGATACACTCTATACATATACAGACATGATCCACTCCATACATGATACATATACAGACATGATACATATACAGACATGATACACTCCATACATGATACACTCTATACATATACAGTTATGATACACTCTATACATATACAGAAATGATACACTCCATACATATGCACACATGATACAATCTATATACCCTATACATATGCAGACATGATACAATCTATACACCCTATACATAGGCACACATGATACAATCTATACACCCTATACATAGGCACACTCCATATATATGCACACATGACACATGATAAACTTCACACACATGATACACACTATACATATACAGACATGATACACTCCATACATATGCACACATGATACAATCTATACACCCTATACATAGGCACATATGATACATATACACACATATCAGGGTCTGGGATAGAACCCGGGTCTCTGGCGTGAGAGGTCAGACACGTTACCACTGAGCTACTGGGAGATGATGAACACACCTCGAGGCAACCTGCTTGCACACTCCACACATATACAGACATGATATACTCTACACATGATGCTATCTATACATAGGCACACATGATACACTCTTTACATATACACACATGTCAGGGTCTGGGATAGAACCTTGGTCTCTGGCTTG
Organism: Danio aesculapii; assembly: GCF_903798145.1. NCBI lineage: Eukaryota > Metazoa > Chordata > Actinopteri > Cypriniformes > Danionidae > Danio > Danio aesculapii. The sequence continues at coordinate 18,429,061 of NC_079455.1, read as the reverse complement.
AGAGGTCAGTCACATTGATACACTCTATACATAGGCACACATGATACAATCTATACACCCTATACATAGGCACACATGATACACTCCATAGATATGCACACATGAGGCAATCTATACATTTGCACACATGATACACTCCATACATATACACACATGATACAATCTATACACCCTATACATAGGCACACATGATACACTCTTTACATATACACACATGTCAGGGTCTGGGATAGAACCTTGGTCTCTGGCTTGAGAGGTCAGTCACATTGATACACCCTATACATAGGCACACATGATACAATCTATACACCCTATACATAGGCACACATGATACAATCTATACACCCTATACATAGGCACACATGATACAATCTATACATAGGCACACATGATACAGTCCATATATATGCACACATGACACATGATAAACTCCACACACATGATACACTCCATACATTTACAGACATGATACACTCTATACATATACAGACATGATACACTCTATACATATACAGACATGATACACTCCATACATATACAGACATGATACACTCCATACACATGATACAATCTAAACACCCTATACATAGGCACACATGATACATATACACACATATCAGGGTCTGGGATAGAACCCGGGTCTCTGGCGTGAGAGGTCAGACACGTTACCACTGAGCTACTGGGAGATGATGAACACACCACGAGGCAACCTGCTTGCACACTCCACACATATACAGACATGATATACTCTACACATGATGCTATCTATACATATGCACACATGATACACTCCATACATTTGCACACGTTACACTCCATATATATGCACACATGACACATATACATGATAAACTCCACACACATGCACATGTGATACAATTTATACACCCTATACATAGGCGCACATGATACACTCCATACATATGCACACATGAGGCAATCTATACATTTGCACACATGATACACTCTATACATAAGCACACTCCATATATATGCACACATATACAAGATAAACTCCACACACATGATACACTCCATACATATACAGACATGATACACTCCGTACACATGCACACATGATACATATGCACACATGATACACTCTTTACATATACACACACGTCAGGGATAGAACCCGGGTCACTGGCTTGATAGGTCAGCCACATTGATACACTCTATACATAGGCACACATGATACACTCCATATGTTTGCACACATGATGCAATCTATACATAAGCACACATGATACACTCCATACATATACAGTTATGATACACTCTATACATATACAGTTATGATACACTCTATACATATACAGACATGATACACTCCATACATGATACACTCTATACATATACAGTTATGATACACTCTATACATATACAGAAATGATACACTCCATACATATGCACACATGATACAATCTATATACCCTATACATATGCAGACATGATACAATCTATACACCCTATACATAGGCACACATGATACAATCTATACACCCTATACATAGGCACACTCCATATATATGCACACATGACACATGATAAACTTCACACACATGATACACACTATACATATACAGACATGATACACTCCATACATATGCACACATGATACAATCTATACACCCTATACATAGGCACATATGATACATATACACACATATCAGGGTCTGGGATAGAACCCGGGTCTCTGGCGTGAGAGGTCAGACACGTTACCACTGAGCTACTGGGAGATGATGAACACACCTCGAGGCAACCTGCTTGCACACTCCACACATATACAGACATGATATACTGTACACATGATGCTATCTATACATAGGCACACATGATACACTCTTTACATATACACACATGTCAGGGTCTGGGATAGAACCTTGGTCTCTGGCTTGAGAGGTCAGTCACATTGATACACTCTATACATAGGCACACATGATACAATCTATACACCCTATACATAGGCACACATGATACACTCCATAGATATGCACACATGAGGCAATCTATACATTTGCACACATGATACACTCCATACATATACACACATGATACAATCTATACACCCTATACATAGGCACACATGATACACTCTTTACATATACACACATGTCAGGGTCTGGGATAGAACCTTGGTCTCTGGCTTGAGAGGTCAGTCACATTGATACACCCTATACATAGGCACACATGATACAATCTATACACCCTATACATAGGCACACATGATACAATCTATACACCCTATACATAGGCACACATGATACAATCTATACACCCTATACATAGGCACACATGATACAATCTATACACCCTATACATAGGCACACATGATACAATCTATACATAGGCACACATGATACAGTCCATATATATGCACACATGACACATGATAAACTCCATACACATGATACACCCTATACATATACAGACATGATACACTCTATACATATACAGACATGATACACTCCATACATATACAGACATGATACACTCCATACACATGATACAATCTAAACACCCTATACATAGGCACACATGATACATATACACACATATCAGGGTCTGGGATAGAACCCGGGTCTCTGGCGTGAGAGGTCAGACACGTTACCACTGAGCTACTGGGAGATGATGAACACACCACGAGGCAACCTGCTTGCACACTCCACACATATACAGACATGATATGCTCTACACATGATGCTATCTATACATAGGCACACATGATACACTCTTTACATATACACACATGTCAGGGTCTGGGATAGAACCTTGGTCTCTGGCTTGAGAGGTCAGTCACATTGATACACTCTATACATAGGCACACATGATACAATCTATATACCCTATACATAGGCACACATGATACAATCTATACATAGGCACACATGATACACTCCATATATATGCACACATGACACATGATAAACTCCACACACATGATACACTCCATACATTTACAGACATGATACACTCCATACATTTACAGACATGATACACTCTATACATATACAGACATGATACACTCCATACATATGCACACATGATACAATCTATACACCCTATACATAGGCACACATGATACATATACACACATATGAGGGTCTGGGATAGAACCCGGGTCTCTGGCGTGAGAGGTCAGACACGTTACCACTGAGCTACTGGGAGATGATGAACACACCATGAGGCAACCTGCTTGCACACTCCACACATATACAGACATGATATACTCTACACATGATGCAATCTATACATATGCACACATGATACACTCCATACATATACAGACATAATACATTCCATACATATGCACACATGATACACTCCATACATTTGCACACGTTACACTCCATATATATGCACACATGACACATATACATGATAAACTCCACACACATGCACATGTGATACACCCTATACATAGGCACACATGATACACTCCATACATATGCACACATGAGGCAATCTATACATTTGCACACATGATACACTTTATACATATGCACACATGATGCAATCTATACATACGCACACATGATCCACTCCATACATATACAGACATGATACACTCCATATATATGCACACATGACACATATACATGATAAACTCCACACACATGATACAGTCCATACATATACAGACATGATACACTCTATACATATACAGACATGATACACTCCGTACACATGCACACATGATACAATCTATACACCCTATACATAGGCACACATGATACATATACACACATATCAGGGTCTGGGATAGAACCCGGGTCTCTGACGTGAGAGGTCAGACACGTTACCACTGAGCTACTGGGAGATGATGAACACACCATGAGGCAACCTGCTTGCACACTCCACACATATACAGACATGATATACTCTACACATGATGCAATCTATACATATGCACACATGATACACTCCATACATATACAGACATAATACATTCCATACATTTGCACACGTTACACTCCATATATATGCACACATGACACATATACATGATAAACTCCACACACATGCACATGTGATACACCCTATACATAGGCACACATGATACACTCCATACATATGCACACATGAGGCAATCTATACATTTGCACACATGATACACTTTATACATATGCACACATGTCAGGGTCTGGGATAGAACCTTGGTCTCTGGCTTGAGAGGTCAGTCACATTGATACACTCTATACATAGGCACACATGATACAATCTATACACCCTATACATAGGCACACATGATACACTCCATAGATATGCACACATGAGGCAATCTATACATTTGCACACATGATACACTCCATACATATACACACATGATACAATCTATACACCCTATACATAGGCACACATGATACACTCTTTACATATACACACATGTCAGGGTCTGGGATAGAACCTTGGTCTCTGGCTTGAGAGGTCAGTCACATTGATACACCCTATACATAGGCACACATGATACAATCTATACACCCTATACATAGGCACACATGATACAATCTATACACCCTATACAATCTATACATAGGCACACATGATACAGTCCATATATATGCACACATGACACATGATAAACTCCATACACATGATACACTCCATACATTTACAGACATGATACACTCCATACATTTACAGACATGATACACCCTATACATATACAGACATGATACACTCTATACATATACAGACATGATACACTCCATACATATACAGACATGATACACTCCATACACATGATACAATCTAAACACCCTATACATAGGCACACATGATACATATACACACATATCAGGGTCTGGGATAGAACCCGGGTCTCTGGCGTGAGAGGTCAGACACGTTACCACTGAGCTACTGGGAGATGATGAACACACCACGAGGCAACCTGCTTGCACACTCCACACATATACAGACATGATATGCTCTACACATGATACAATCTATACACCCTATACATAGGCACACATGATACACTCTTTACATATACACACATGTCAGGGTCTGGGATAGAACCTTGGTCTCTGGCTTGAGAGGTCAGTCACATTGATACACTCTATACATAGGCACACATGATACAATCTATATACCCTATACATAGGCACACATGATACAATCTATACACCCTATACATAGGCACACATGATACAATCTATACACCCTATACATAGGCACACATGATACAATCTATACATAGGCACACATGATACACTCCATATATATGCACACATGACACATGATAAACTCCACACACATGATACACTCCATACATTTACAGACATGATACACTCCATACATTTACAGACATGATACACTCTATACATATACAGACATGATACACTCCATACATATGCACACATGATACATATACACACATATGAGGGTCTGGGATAGAACCCGGGTCTCTGGCGTGAGAGGTCAGACACGTTACCACTGAGCTACTGGGAGATGATGAACACACCATGAGGCAACCTGCTTGCACACTCCACACATATACAGACATGATATACTCTACACATGATGCAATCTATACATATGCACACATGATACACTCCATACATATACAGACATAATACATTCCATACATATGCACACATGATACACTCCATACATTTGCACACGTTACACTCCATATATATGCACACATGACACATATACATGATAAACTCCACACACATGCACATGTGATACACCCTATACATAGGCACACATGATACACTCCATACATATGCACACATGAGGCAATCTATACATTTGCACACATGATACACTTTATACATATGCACACATGATGCAATCTATACATACGCACACATGATACACTCTATACATAAGCACACATGATCCACTCCATACATATACAGACATGATACACTCCATATATATGCACACATGACACATATACATGATAAACTCCACACACATGATACAGTCCATACATATACAGACATGATACACTCTATACATATACAGACATGATACACTCCGTACACATGCACACATGATACAATCTATACACCCTATACATAGGCACACATGATACATATACACACATATCAGGGTCTGGGATAGAACCCGGGTCTCTGGCGTGAGAGGTCAGACACGTTACCACTGAGCTACTGGGAGATGATGAACACACCATGAGGCAACCTGCTTGCACACTCCACACATATACAGACATGATATACTCTACACATGATGCAATCTATACATATGCACACATGATACACTCCATACATATACAGACATAATACATTCCATACATTTGCACACGTTACACTCCATATATATGCACACATGACACATATACATGATAAACTCCACACACATGCACATGTGATACACCCTATACATAGGCACACATGATACACTCCATACATATGCACACATGAGGCAATCTATACATTTGCACCCATGATACACTCCATATGTTTGCACACATGATGCAATCTATACATATGCACACATGATACACTCTATACATAAGCACACATGATCCACTCCATACATATACAGACATGATACACTCCATATATATGCACACATGACACATATACATGATAAACTCCACACACATGATACAGTCCATACATATACAGACATGATACACTCCGTACACATGCACACATGATACAATCTATACACCCTATACATAGGCACACATGATACATATACATGATTAACTTTATACATATGCACACATGATACACTCTTTACATATACACACACGTCAGGGATAGAACCCGGGTCACTGGCTTGATAGGTCAGCCACATTGATAGTGTATCACATTGATACACTCTATACATAGGCACACATGATACACTCCATATGTTTGCACACATGATGCAATCTATACATAAGCACACATGATACACTCCATACATATACAGACATGATACACTCTATACATATACAGACATGAAACAATCTATACACCCTATACATAGGCACTTATGATACATATACACACATATCAGGGTCTGGGATAGAACCCGGGTCTCTGGCGTGAGAGGTCAGACACGTTACCACTGAGCTACTGGGAGATGATGAACACACCACGAGGCAACCTGCTTGCACACTCCACACATATACAGACATGATACACTCTATACATATACAGACATGATACAATCTATACACCCTATACATAGGCACTTATGATACATATACACACATATCAGGGTCTGGGATAGAACCCGGGTCTCTGGCGTGAGAGGTCAGACACGTTACCACTGAGCTACTGGGGGATGATGAACACACCACGAGGCAACCTGCTTGCACACTCCACACATATACAGACATGATACACTCTATACATATACAGACATGATACAATCTATACACAGGCACACATGATACAATCTATACACAGGCACACATCATACAATCTATACACCCTATACATAGGCACACTCCACATATATATGCACACATGACACATGATAAACTCCACACACATGATACACTCCATACATTTACAGACATGATACACTCTATACATATGCACACATGATACAATCTATACACAGGCACACATGATACAAATACACATATCAGGGTCTGGGATAGAACCCGGGTCTCTGGCGTGAGAGGTCAGACACGTTTCCACTGAGCTACTGGGAGATGATGAACACACCACGAGGCAACCTGCTTGCACACTCCACACATATACAGACATGATATACTCTACACATGATGCTATCTATACATAGGCACACATGATACACTCTTTACATATACACACATGTCAGGGTCTGGGATAGAACCTTGGTCTCTGGCTTGAGAGGTCAGTCACATTGATACACCCTATACATAGGCACACATGATACAATCTATACACCCTATACATAGGCACACATGATACAATCTATACACCCTATACATAGGTACACATGATACAATTTATACACCCTATACATATGCAGACATGATACAATCTATACACCCTGTACATAGGCACACTCCATATATATGCACACATGACACATGATAAATTCCACACACATGATACACTCTATACATATACAGACATGATACACTCTATACATATACAGACATGATACACTCCATACATATACAGACATGATACACTCCATACATATGCACACATGATACAATCTATACACCCTATACATAGGTACACATGATACATATACACACATATCAGGGTCTGGGATAGAACCCGGGTCTCTGGCGTGAGAGGTCAGACACGTTACCACTGAGCTACTGGGAGATGATGAACACACCACGAGGCAACCTGCTTGCACACTCCACACATATACAGACATGATATACTCTACCCATGATGCTATCTATACATAGGCACACATGATACACTCCATACATATGCAGACATGATACACTCTATACATATGCACACATGATACACTCCATACATATACAGACATGATACACTCTATACATATACAGACATGATACACTCCGTACATATTCACACATGATACAATCTATACACCGGCACACTCCATACATATGCACAGATGAGGCAATCTATACATTTGCACACATGATACATGACACATATACATGATAAACTCCACACATATGATACACTCCATACATATACAGACATGATACACTCCATATATATGCACACATGATAAACTCCACACACATGATACACTCCATACATTTGCACACGTTACACTCCATATATATGCACACATGACACATATACATGATAAACTCCACACACATGCACACGTGATACAATCTATACACCCTATACATAGGCACACATGATACACTCCATACATATGCACACATGATGCAATCTATACATATGCACACATGATACACTCTATACATAAGCACACATGATACACTCCATACATATACAGACATGATACACTCCATATATATGCACACATGACACTTATACATGATAAACTCCACACACATGATCCACTCTATACATATACAGACATGATACACTCTATACATATACAGACATGATACACTCCATACACATGCACACATGATACAATCTATACACCCTATACATAGGCACACATGATACACTCCATAGATATGCACACATGAGGCAATCTATACATTTGCACACATGATACATATACATGATTAACTCCACACACATGATTAACTTTACATATACACACACGTCAGGGATAGAACCCGGGTCACTGGCTTGATAGGTCAGCCACATTGATAGTGTATCACATTGATACACTCTATACATAGGCACACATGATACAATCTATACACTGGCTCACATGATACACTCCATACATATACACACATATCAGGGTCTGGGATAGGGGTCCGGGTCTCTGGCGTGAGAGGTCAGACACGTTACCACTGAGCTACTGGGAGATGATGAACACACCACGAGGCAACCTGCTTGCACACTCCACACATATACAGACATGATATATTCTATACATTTGCACACATGATACACTATATACATGATAAACTCCACACACATGATTCACTTTATCCATATGCACACATGATGCTATCTATACATAGGCACACATGATACACTCTTTACATATACACACATGTCATGGTCTGGGATAGAACCTTGGTCTCTGGCTTGAGAGGTCAGTCACATTGATACACTCTATACATATGCACACAAGATACACTCCATACATATGCACACATGAGGCAATCTATACATTTGCACACATGATAAACTCCATACATATACAGACATGATACATTCCATACATATGCACACATGACGGGTCTGGGCTAGAACCCTGGTCTCTGGCGTGAGAGGTCAGACACGTTACCACTGAGCACATATGCACACACAAGGCAATCTATACATATGCACACATGATACACTCTATATATTTGCAGACATGACACGCTCCATACATATGCACACATGATACACTCCATACATTTCCACACGTTACACTCCATACATGACACATATACATGATAAACTCCACACACATGATACACTCCATACATATACAGACATGATACACTCCATACATATGCACACATGATACAATCTATACACCCTATACATAGGCACACGTGATACACTCCATACATATACACACATGTCAAGTCTGGGATAGAACCCGGGTCTCTGGCGTGAGAGGTCAGCCACATTGATAGTGTATCACATTGATACACTCTATACATAGGCACACATGATACAATCTATACACTGGCTCACATGATACACTCCATACATATACACACATATCAGGGTCTGGGATAGGGGTCCGGGTCTCTGGCGTGAGAGGTCAGACACGTTGCCCCCTGTCTTTTCCCCTTTGCAGACTGCCATGGCAGCGTCCTCCTGCTTGTTCCCTCCTGGAAAGGAGACACAGTAAGGCCAGTTAGCCAACACCACATGCCCTGCTGTTCACATCCATGTTTTGGCTAGCCAAAGAGGAACTGACTAACCAGGGGTGACCCGAGACTCTCTGCCCTCTTGCGCCCCTTCCTTGGGTGGCTTACTCAGCCCGCCGCCCCCGCTGCCTGCTCCTCCTCCTCCTCATCCTCCACCAAGGCCCTCTCGAAGAGTCTGCGGTGCTCACATTCTTGCAGAGGGCCGAGGTGAAGTGCGTAGAATTTATCTGTGGTTGAAGTGTCATGACACATGAAGTGCGCCACCTTCCTGCGATCCTCTGAAGAATGTGCATTCTTTGCCTGCATCAGAGACAGACAGACAGAACCTTTTTAGGGTCAAACCGCTGACAGTCATGTGGTCACAGGGGCATTACAATACATACATACTGACGTGTGTTGCGATGGCTGTACGGACGTCTGTGAAGGTGGGTTTGCCGGGAAGCCCCATGCTGGTCCACGAAGATTGAAAATATTTGTTCAGGGTCTGGCAAGGACTGGCTCTAGAAGTAAAAAAAATAACAATAGGTGGCCTGCCTCCCACCCGGGAGACTAGCCCGCAGCTCCAAGAACCTCCGGAACCAGCTGTATTCTTACTTGTTGAGAGACAACTGGGCCGTGCCGAAGGCTCTGTTTGTCTTATGCGTGGTGATCTGGCCATAAAACAAGCAGAGAGAAGGTGAGTGAGTGAGTGAGTGAGTGAGTGAGTGAGAGTGAGTGAGTGAGTGCATACCACTGGTGGCCCCCACCCGCAGAGCCAAGGAGTCACACTCACAATGATGATATAGGCAGACTCGTCCGGGCTTCTGGAGGCCTCCCAGATGGTCAGAATCTGGAAGACCCCACAGTGGTGGCCTGAAATTGAGGTCAGGTAAAGTCCAAAATTCACGCCTTCCCCGAAAACTCCACGGCAGGTCAGAGATAATTGGCGTGAGGCACGTACATCCAGGCGCAGAACATCCCAACAGGTAGGCCGGGAAAGGTGACCTCCCGTCGGGCATGGCCTGGCGTGCTTGGGCCTGGGTCTAATCAACTCTACCGGTGAGCGTAGTCGTTCCCACCGGTCATTCGAGAGACCTTCGCTAGAAAGACCCACCATCCCCCAAACGGACTAAGTCGTTGCAAAGACCCACCGTCCCCCACAGTCACCCCAATCCATTTTTACTTCCTCACAGTAGTAAATCAGTTTTTCCTCTAACCATTTACTGGAATCTTCTATAAATATGTATTTCTGCTTTGCATTGCTGTGCGTTTTGGTTCTGTCAATGTATTTCATAGATGATCCCTAAAACTGCGAGCGCGATTGTCTGGCCAATATCAAACCTAAAACCAACTTTACTGAGCTAGGAGGTGATTGGTTTTCTAAAGTATTTCCCAGTTCACGCTCGAGGGCGTGTGCAGCTTCATAAAGCAGCTGAGGAACAGACATCACCATGTTTATGCTGCCAAATAGTCCTCGCTGCAGCCGTGATGACAAAATCTAATACCCACCTTGCAGCAACAGCCGCCGTATGTGGGCGTGGCCAGGCCAGAATGCATTTTCAATTTCACATCGGCTTTTATTCATCGCGATGTATTAAATGAAAATGGATTCTCTTTATTTTATTTTAATATTCATTTTTCAGCAAACATTGCACATATGTCTTGGAAAATGCTAACTGAAATACAGAAATACATTTCCATTAACATATTGCATAATCGTTTGTGTATTACATTTCAAAATGAATTTTGCTACAAACATCCCACAGTGTTATGCTGAGAATGCAATCCTCCGTTTCCTACACGTGAGTGTAAATGCATTTAGGACAGATAACATTTAAATGATCATTTTGCTACAGTTTCTGCTTGTACTTTATACACATCAAATTCATTTTGTGTATTGCATCTTCTATTTAATTTTGCAACTTAAAGAGTTAAAATGTGGATACAATTTACGTATTAAAACCGTGTTTGAAATAAGAAACGATGGGATTTAATTTTCATTTTCATTCTGCACCAAACATTGCGCATATGTCTTGAAAAATGCAAATTGAATACAGAAATACATTGCTATTTAACATATTACATTTCAAAATGAATTATGCTACTCATATGCTTCCATATTTTGTATGACTGTTACATGTGATGTCATGCAATCCTGTATGCTTGTCAGTTATATGCTTTCAATTAAAAAAACAACGTCCGGACCCTTTGACTTATTATTTGTGCTCACACGGACCAGACGACAAGAACACCGTTGAACAAACAGTCGGGAAACGGATATGAAGTCTCTCCACCGTGTTAGGTAAGAGCGTAGACAAAACAATTTTGTATTATTAGATATTCGAGGGCCTCAAATCTGCTCGGTAGCTTTTGGTCGAATATGTTTTCCCCTACCAAGGATTGATTAGACAGTGAGTGCGATTAGCGATCGAATTTGTATCGCCTTGTTCGTGGCTGCTAACAAACTAGCGCGTGGCTAGCTAGCCGCTCGCATGCTAATTACGCTATTTCAGTGCTCCCATGAACAAAAAATAGCCAATCTTTTGGTCTTGACAGGTGCGAATATATCGATGAAGATGCTCAAAGTCAGCTGGCCTACAGTACGCCTATAAATCACCGATAGTTGTCGTTAGCTAAACTCGGTGAGCTCAGCGCTTTCTAGAAGCGACGGCGCGGCGCAGATTATCAGCGCGTCCCCGCATCTGGCGGGATACAACGAACTTCAGTCTTATAACTAGTTTCAGTTATTTTGCGCTATATGATTAAAATAAAACTGAACCAAAAAGACATCAAGACGATGTTGTTACGTGAATTACTTATATTGGCTGCCTCGTTTTTAAAAACACTGTGTACAGGAAGATGAAACACGTCAGTCTTTAGTGTATGTTTACATATAAAAAGCGGAAAAGCATCACAGTGATTAAAAAACGTCCACAGTGATGCATTCACATTTATGAGCTCGCCTTAATATCAGACCCGTTTAGCTTTAAAATGAATTAGGTCTTGCCGCCAAAAGTAAGAAATAAGGCTTGTTCCCCTATCTCTAGGTATTCTGGGGTGCAATGGACGACAGCAGCGCAGTGAAGCTCTTTGTGGGGAATCTGGATTTGGAAACCACACAAGATGACCTAATAGCGCTTTTTGCCCCTTTTGGAGAAGTGGTGCACATAACTGTACTCAGGCAGTTTGCCTTTGTCCATCTGCAGGGAGAAGGGGCAGCTGACAGTGCCATCCGTGATCTGAATGGTCGAGAGTACCGCGGCCGGAGCCTTGTAGTTGAAGAGTCCAAAGGGAGGCCCCTCAATTCCACCAAAGTATTTGTTGGGAACCTGTGCGCTTCCTGTTCCGTCGAAGACCTGTTTGATCTCTTCTCAGCTTACGGCAAAGTTCTTGATTGTGACAAAGTAAAGAGTAAGTATGTACATTTAACCCACTGCTTGTATTGTATGGCCCAATGAAATCGAATTTACTTTTTTTATTATTAAAGAGCGTTTGTTGTTCATTGAAATCATAACATTTGCAAGAAATATTACTTTAAAAATGATTACGTAATTGTAACTTCACTGAATTGTTTTTAAAGTTTAAATGATAATATATTTTTTTGGATAAATGCATTATATTCTATTATATCAATTCATTTGCTACATTTACCTAAAGTTAAATGAACAAATATTGTTCATGGATTGTCTTGAAGATGTTCCTTAAATTCAGTGTGTACATGATGTGATATTGCGATTTGATTAGGTTTGCTTTGAAACACTAATTTTGATTTATGCATCAAAAATTTGTCAAATTTCTTGACTTTTCGAAGTCTAAGTGTATATTGCATTATAGCAAATCATAGGGCTTGAAACTTGTCAAAACCGCCATGGCAATATTTTGTTTTTCTGCTTTATATACACAAAAAACAGCGGGTTTCATCATTTTTACCAGTTATATTATTTATTTGTTTTTTGGGGGGGATATCAAAAGAGCCACTTTGACTTTTTACTCAAGGTTAAACTTTTAGGGCTCAATGGTTTGAAAAAAACGTCAAACGTTGTTCTTGTCTTTACAAGAATTGAATTTCTAGAACCAAATCCATTTATTTCATTATTGAATATAAGCATAAAGTAAATTTTTGTGATTATTATAAATATATTAAACTGTATAAGACATATATTGCAGGCGTCACGGTGGTGCAGTGGGTAGCACGATCGCCTCACAGAAAGAAGGTCACTGGTTCGAGTCTCAGCTGGGTCAGTTGATATTTCTGTGTGGAGTTTGCATGTTCTCCCCATGTTTGCGTGGTTTTCCTCCACAGTCCAAAGATATACAGTACAGGTGAATTGGGTAAGCCAAATTGTCAGTTGTTAATGGATGTTTTCCAGTGCCAGTTTCCATGTTTTTCATCCGCTGCGTAAAACATGCTGAATAAGTTGGCGGTTTATTCTGCTGTGGCGACCCTAGATTAACAAAGGCACTAAGCCTAAAAGAAAATGAATGAATGAAGACATATACTGCAGTAATATAATATAAATATAATGTTTAATAATATAATAAAAATGACGGCTTTCTTGTCAAGTTATAATTTATATATTAACATTATAAAATTTTGAACATCTTTTATTATAGTTTTTGCAGACATAGAAAATCAAGTAACAGACAGACAAACCCATCATGAAACAATAATCTGTGCAAATTGTAAAATAAAGCATAAAAACAAGGGACAATTGTGACATACAAGACATATATGACCTATAAAAAGACCCAGCAATGGATGTAAAGAGAGAGAGAAAAAAAAACTTCAGAAGTCTTCAGTAATTCAAAAGTCTTCAGAATTTAAACAACACTATTTAGTCTATTATGGTGTTTTAGAAAAAAAAGACTGGATCCCACATTTTATCCAATTTTGTAGAGTTCCCAGAAGTGGTATACCTAATTCTTTTCACATGTAAAGTGGAGGTGAGTCCAAGAAGCCAGTCAGGAAAAAAGAGGCCTCACAATTTTCTTCCAGGCACAAAGGATTATTTTTTTGGCTATGATCATGCCATACTGAACAGATAACCGTACATTTCAGTTAAGAGCCTCCAGAAAATCTGACCAGCCAAACACATTTAAAAAAGATTTATACTAAGCCTTTACATATTACGTTTTTTACAAGTTTAAAGACCCTATATTTAAACACTTGTTACATATACTGAAATCCCAAATATTTCTATTTATTTTATTAAAGCCTGTGTGAGTGAACATTTGCTATATCGAGTAATAAGGATTTTACTTCAATATATCATTTATCTGTTTAAAAATCTTGGTTTTCTTTGACGTTCTGACTCGTTCTCTTGCAGCAAAGCCCTCGTCTCTAACAGGCTACGCCTTTGTGTACATGGAGCACAAAGAGGACGCAGAACAAGCCATTGAGGGTCTACACGGGACCACGTTTATGGGACGTCCGCTTGCAGTGGAGCTCTCAAAGGTACAGCAGTCCACAAACAAGGTTCCGTGTGCCAGCTGTGGTGCACATGGTCACTTTGCAGGTGAATGCCCGATCAATAGGCCCCCAATGGAGCACCATCAGAGCCAAGCTGCTGTTTTAGCCGCAGCTGCTGCCGCCGCTGCTGGTCTTCCCCTTCAGGTGCAGCAGAGTGTCCACAACTCGTTCTACAACACTGCAAGCAGTGACCCGACGTTTGCAGCTCTGAAAGACTTGACCACTTCCAGGGTTGATGGCAAACCTGTGAGCTCCATGGTGTACGGTGCCCTGGCGAGCCAAGTCTATAGTTCTGTCGCAGATCAGGTGATCGGCTCGACCAGTCAGGCTGCTGAGGGCTACCCGACTGAAGCGGAGGCTCCACCAGGTGTCGCTTATGGGACAGAGCCTGACCCTCACACCCTCTTTGAAGCTGCCCGTGCCCGATTCTTTGAGCAGGGACAACAAGTGCTGGCTGAACAGCAGGCAGTGACCAAATCGGATCGAGACAGAAGTCCAATACGGCGCACAGCCCCATTACTGCCTGATCCATCTCCTCAGCAATTCTCCCAGGCGCGACCTAAACGACGAGCCCTGCTTCCAACACCACCCGGAGGTCCAGAGCTACCCCCCGTTAAAAATGGAGACCCAATTGCTAGGTAAAAGAATCTTGTGTAGCATTACTTGCGGCATAAATAATGGTCACACTTTATTTTAATGGTCTGTTTGTTGAATTTAAGTTGCATTGCATCTACATGGCAACTTATCCTCATTAGATTATAAGTAGACTGTTAAATTGGTGTTAGGGTTAATGTAAGTTGACATGTACTTGCAAAGTAGCTTATAGTCAGTTAAATGTCTGTTGAAGAAGCATATCAGCAGATATTAAGCAGACAGTCTACAAATACTCAATTGGACCCTCAAAATAAAGTGTTACCAAAATAATTTCTATTAAATTAGATGTATATAGCTAAAGTATTGTGGAATATAAATATACACAGGCACTTACACTGTTGGTTTATTCAATGTATAAATTCAATGTATTTTTTAAAAATAATACAATTTATTAGTGCTAGCATACACAATGTTCTATTTTATTCTTTAGTATAGAAGTATATTAGTTTTGTCTGAAGTGAAAATAAGACATAAAACATCCACTGCTTCACTTCAGAAGGCATTTATTAATCCACTGGAGTCATATGATATAATTTTGTGTTTTTGTCACAATTTACTGCTATTACAAACATGAGAAGGGCCAGTATATTAGTAAATATAACAGATTGTCATTATAATTGAAGTAATATATGGGATCATTTAATTTTTTGGATGAACTATTCCTATAATATTTATCAAACAAAAAAGGAAATCACTCCCTGATCTTGACTAAAATTTTAATAACAATAGTAATAATAATAATGTGTAGGGATGTACTGATATGGATTTTTGGGCCAATGCTGATAATCGATAACTCCTTAGATTTGGAGGCCGATAACCGATATATTAGTTGATAAATGCTTAAAAATGTTATATTTTTGTTTAGTGAACAACTGATTTTTTTAAAAAAAAAACTTCATAAAAGTTTGAACTGATCTTAGAATAGCCTGCTCAAAGTAAAAAAAGAACAATAATTTAAAAAATGCAGTGTGATTATATAGACCTATATTCACACTTTCACAAATCAGAATGCCAAAAATAAATTTTCCTTTTCTTCACTCAGCAAATTAACAAGCAGCTTGACTGTTGCATAAAAATAATAGGTTATAATAAAACAGGATTTAATTAACAAACAAGTTAAACATGTTTTAAATAAAATGAAAACTAAGAACTCAAACAAGCTCAAATGTTTTTGAATAAAACGTATTACAGTGATGTACAATAGTTAGTCATTTGACACTTTTATTACCACACTCCCAAATGATGCTCTCGTGATTACAAGGCAGGCAGTTTTTTACAATTACGTAATTTATTAGCTTAAAGATATTGGCCTAATTTTGATATCGGAACGATAACATTAAAAATAGCATTTTTCTGCCGATATCGATATGGGCGCTGATATTTTGTGCAACTCTAATAATGTGCAATGTTTTTTTTTTTGTTTTTTGAGCATCTTATTAGTTATTACTGTATTACATCTGACCTGTTAAATGTAAATTGTTATTTTGCCTGTGTATATTTGTACTGTTTGTCATTTGCTTCTTTGTCTTTATTTTACTGAACTGTATTAAGGCTATCAGTAAAATAAATTCATTTCATTGAATGTAATATGCGTGTTGTTAAAATTGTAATAACATTTCCTTCTCCAAACCAGGTGCTATGCTGAGTACTACCAGCAGTACCAGCAGTACCAACAATACCAACAGTACCAGCAGTATCATCAGTATCATCAATACCAGTACAACTATCCACCCCCTCCACCACCACCGCCTGCTCCGATGCCCATGATGCCTCCAGGCCCGATGGATGTGCAACAGATGATGGCCCCTGGCACCAGCATTTCACCAAGAGTGTATGAGCCAACTCCAACACACAAGGAGCCCCTCCTACGCCGCCCTGATTACCCTCACCAACACACATCAGAGTCCCCATATCGATAGCCCCAACACCTCACATGAGTGCGTGCACGCGTGTTTGCTTGTGAAAATGTGTGCGTGCGCTAGTTTTTGGTCCTACGTGACAAAAGGAGGAGGAAAGGGATAAATAGAATTATTATTGCTACATCATACCTGGATATTGCAGTTTCGCAGTTATCTTATCCTCTCGTAACGTCAGATATGCCATTGTGTACAGAATGTAGAAGTTTATAAGGCCATGAAAGTGATTCTGAGCCCCTCTGTTTAAATGTAGTTGTTTTTTTTTCTCCACAGAGTGCTCAGAATTATTATCAGCTGTCATGTTTTATAGATCAGACACATTTTTGACCATCGTGTTAGGTCAAGCTTTCTTCGAAGTCAAATGACTGTGCCTTGTGAAAATAAACCTTTTTTTGTGTACAGACTTTTGTAAAATCAAGTACTTCAGATCAGGTACAGTTTTATTAAATTCATGGTTCAGCAAAGGAACAAATCTCATTAATCCAAATTGTCATGAGTATATCAAATTTGGCTTGGACTAACGTTTAATAGTGACTAAAAAGACAGCTTAGTTTAGATCGAATGTACAGAGGACCTGTGTGAAGTGTGTGTGAGAGTGAGTGAAACACATTGTCAATAGTTTGGCTGATCCCTTAGCATTCACAAGAGCGTTCACATGAACAATCACATACACCTATTTTGTGAAGTCTTGATAGGGCAAAGAGGGGGGTGGGGGGGCATTTGGGCACATTTAGTCAAATCTGTACCAGCCAAATCCACAAACCTGTACTTTAATGCTCTAACCACTGCCTCACTAGTGCAGATGGTAACGCCTGCCCAGTAAAACTGTTAAAATTGCCTGCTGCAGAGGAGCAGAGGTTAAGATAAGGTTAATTGCAAAAGGGACACACTTGTTTGCCACCCAGTAGACATATTAGTTATCTAAGTGTTTTACATTCACATACCTTTATTGACTCTGAATGAGTTTGAGATGTCGTTCTTGCTAAATAGCAAACAGAACTGGTTTTATAGTATGCCAGTAGCAGTTATGCATGTTTTGCAGGATCTAAAGAGCAAACGACTGCCATCTCTGGGCTTGCATCCCTCTCTTACATGGACAGAATACTTGGGGCTATTGACTTACACAGGTACACCCCTCGAATGACCTTAAAGAAGAAAGTATTTTTCTTTCAGTTATTTGTTTCTTTTGAAAGCAGCCCCATGCAGTTACTATTATGTTGCTCTGACCATTTATTCTGTTCACATTTACAGTCTTCTTTATCCTTTAGAGTTATGTGAATTGATTTCGTGGGCTATGGGGTGGTCAAGCTTAGTTATTTAGGGATGGGGAATGTAAAACCTGACATCTAATTAGTTGATTCTAAGAGTGAAAAACCGTGAAGTGCTTCGTAAAATTGTATTTTTGTTCTTAAGAAAAAACAAATGTGTTGTCCCAGTTCATGAGCATTTTAGGCAATTCAATTAAACGTTCATGTTATGACATTATAAACCGAAAGAGTGTGTGAATAATTCATCCAGGTTAAAGTCCATGCAACTAGTGCCAGATGTTTTAATGTTTTATGAAGGGAATCTACACAAAAACAGTCACTCCATCTGCGAGGGATGTTGCTTTGCTTAAATTACAAATGCAGATGTTGTGACGGTTGAGTAGCTTCCCTTCAGATAACCCATAAGTGCTTAATGATTTATTTTAGAAGGTAAAGAAAATGGTTTGTTTAATCATGTTATGTATGTCCTCTTTTCCTAGAATGCCCCTCAGGCAGTCTTCAGTCTTTCATTCCAAAGAAATATGGTGGGGAACACACACACACACACTCACATATCTCACTTAGTACATTTGACCCGTGATCTCATTCGACTTATTCTGTTAACTTAAAGCTCACAGGCAAACATCCACTGTAGTGTTAATGTTTTGAATTTGATAGAGTGGAGATGGAAAGATGGTGGCGGTGTAGCTTTTTGCAGCACACCAGGGCTCCACACTAATTGTTCTACACTGTAAATGACATCTGTTTTGTATTCTTATAAATAGTGCATGTGTCTTGTTATTATTACTGCTGTTCCAGCCACATTTTCCCTTTTCGCTAACTACAGCTAAAATGGTTCCCGGGCCTCAGGACGCCAAGTTGAGCATGACGGGGGAAGACAATTAGCGCCCCACAATGCCTCGGACGTGCTCCCCACTAAGGTAAAGCCATTTGCCCCCAACCACGCCTGCACCTCGATTATACACTTCCCTATTTGAGAAACTCAGATCAGGCCCACACATCTCTTAATGCTTACAGTACAGTCAACACATTTAGGATGGCTATTCATTCTGTGTGGTTGGATCAGTGCCTATTAAGGGGGATTTTTTTTGCTCATGGAATGGAATGGTCCAATGGTTTTGGTATCTGAAACTTGCTGGGTAAAATAAACCAAGAATACATATTGGGTTATTTATGGTTATTCAAGTTTTAGTGCTTAGATTTCTCACTGTATGCTTTCAAGATGAACTGGAAATACATTTCCAAGTGTTTTCTCAAGCAATTAAGAGGGTAGAATGGCTGACATTTGCCTTGGCTTGTTCTCTGGCATTTAGTCTTTTTGAAGCACTTCCAGTTGGCGAGATGAGGCGATCCAACTGTGTTTGAGTTCTTAAGAAGGGTGCAGAGCTGTAGGGCAATGATCTCGTAGGTGAGTAACCAATGCGTGCAGCTCACATCCACCTCAACTTTTTAAGCCTACCACCATTTCAGTCACATAAATCTACTGCAACACTTTAATTTCATATGTTAGTACAAATTGTTTTAAGAAAAAAAACATGTTTTTCCACCAAATTGAGTGGACATGGGATTTTTTTCCCCCATGTCTCTTTCAGGGTAAAGATTGAGCATGCTTTTGAATGTTTTGCTGAAGAATTATTTGATCAGTTAAATTTAGCGACAGTGTAAATTGTAAATTTTTTTCGTGAATGTCTGAAAGCTTTTGTTTAATGTAAGCCTACTCAGTCACTATCTGTAATTTCCAGATTCTTTTTTAATGTTTGTGCATTCTTTTAATCCTATAAAAGGTATAGTTCACCCAAAAGTGAAAATTTACTATTTACTCACCCTTGTTTGAAGCCTGATAAAGAAGACATTTTAAAAAAGTTGGGAACAATAAGCTTTTGACTTCCTTAGTTGGAAAAACAATGAATATGGAAGTTAATAGCTATGTTTCCATCCAAAGATATAAATTAGATTGAGCATTGTTTGCCTTGTTTCCATCCAATAAGTCAAAGAACAAAATCGTTGCTTCTGGTGCCATGTATTAAAAAGAAAACTGGAATTTGCTGTAGTTAAACCTTTTTTTTTAAATATATAATTACTTGCACCTCAGAGGATAAAGATGAAACGCAACAAACCCACAGAAGGCATGGGCTGGTATAAGATTCTGACGGTATGATAACCTTGGATAAAAATATCATGGTTTCACAGTATTGTGGTTACTGCTCCAAAATAAGTTCTTTAAATGTCTGGGTAAAAAACAAAACGTTTTTCTCCCTTTCAACACAATATATTTTATTTTTAGAAACAATTAAAATATTGTGGACAATCAGCTTTTGATGTAGTGGTTCCTTTTCTGCTAGAGAGACTGTAGCCCTAAAAAAAAAGAAATATAAGGGTAATAAAAAAACTTGCACACACCTTAGAAAGGGTATAACAGAAAACGGTGGTGGTAATAAAACCTTGACTTTTCCAAACTGTGGTAAACCTTGAAACCGGTTATTGTCCCATGCCTAACCCACAGAAATTTTTTGGAGGTGCAAGGCCACTCTTTTAACGTCTTATTTACGTCAGAATTTGTCCCATGCATCAGCTCATTTGTCCTATTTTGACTGCTATGCCATCATGATGAAAATAACCCATAAAGGCTTAAAGACCAAACAGAATCATCTGTTGGTTGTTGCTTTGTTACAAGTAACTTTTATTTTAAATCTTGACCTTATTCTTGACAAAAAAAAAGCCCAGTAAAAAGGTGTGACGCATCAAAAGTGTACCATTTAAAAATAGATTTTAATACTGTTTTGGCTAAAATTGTCAAAAAATGTGCTCATGATGAACATCCGACAACAAGCTAATTCAGAATATTGCTTAATGTCGCTAAAATGCAGTATTAATTAAATAGAAAATGAGGTGTGTAATTGCAAAAAGAGCTACTTTTTGAGAAAGAAAAAAAAAGAACCACCCATTTCACCAGGCTGGCTACGTGCCTGCACTCTGACAATGAACTTTGGCGAATGGATTTTAGAATAACCAAACCATAATTTCAGATATTTTATAATGTTTGGTCCAATGATTCAGATAAAATGTTTATCTTACGATGTTGCGTGCATGTTTTTATGCACATTTTCATCGTTTTTGTGCATCTAGGACACCGGTTCCTCAGTTCCTGGAGTGCTGGTGCTCTGCACAGTTTAGTTCCAACCCTAATTAAACACCTGATCAAACTAATTGAGTCCTTCAGTTTTGTTTGTAACCTACAGGTAAGTGTGTTGAAGCAGGGTTGGAACTAAACTATGCAGGGCTGCGGCCCTCCACAAACTGAATTTGACACCCCTGTTCTAGAGTTTTCTCTATGCATTTTTTGCTAAATAAATTAGTGCTAAATAAATAAATGCTTATAAATTAGGTGGATGGAAAAATAGCTAGTGGTTACCGGTTTTTAACATTCTTCTGAATATCTTTTGTGTTCAACAGTAAAGAAAAGTGAAGGGTTGAATAAGTGATGGCAAAATTTTAAGTTTTGGATGAACTATCCCTTTAACCTTAAAATATCTCATTGAAAGTTTAGAGCTAAACACACTTTACAGTTATGCTTTGATTTTTCTACTTTTACAACCTTCAAATGACCTGAAGCTTCACCTCTCATTCAGAGGAGTATACACAAACTTGGACAAACTATGATTGTAGATAATCAAGGACTGAAATACTCGATTCAGGGAAGTATCATTGAATTTTTTTTTCTAGGTCTGAATGGGCAACTCATTGTGGTTTATGTAGTTGTCAATGTCTGAGGGAGCTGAATTTTAACGTTTTTTATTTGCAAACTGGCTTTACTGCCATGATCTTTGTATTTTCTTGTAACTTCAATAAACGATGCGTAAATCATATAATTGTCTGTTCTTGTTTCTTTTTACGTGTTCTGTTCAGTTGAATTGATCTCAATATAGTTGATTTAAAATCTCAATTTTACAACCAAGACACTTAGAATTGATTGAAATTGTTGGTATGATTTTAGTTATTCCCATTGACTGCTTTTGTGTACCTTGAACTTAACACTGCTCATTCTGTACGGTTTGTCAATCCCGCCCATCACCTTTTAAGAAAAGAAGTTGTGACCAAATACTGCAGCGGTCAGTCGCTCAAATTGGGTGCCGTTACTTGTAGAGTTGGAGCTGCAGCTGTCCGCTCATCGGCCGGTGGGAGCTGTAACCGCAGGCAGGGTCTCTGTCTTCTCTCCAAACCCGCACGGGATTCTGTATGTTGAATTAAGAGGTCAATAATAAGGTTGTGTAGGTTGAGGGGATACCAAGCACCCCAGGGAAGACGGCAACATGACAGCGGTTGAATCGCAAGTGCAGTACGGGTCTTACATGATGACCGCGACTGAGGAATACATGATCCAAGAGGACGACTGGGACCGAGACCTGTTCCTGGACCCGGCCTGGGAGAAGCAGCAGAGGAAGGTACAAACTTAACTTAAACGGTGAATTTAATGAATCATTACATATACACAAACAAACTACACTTATTCCGTAATGTATTTTATACTCAACTGTGTGTGACCGTGAGGAGTGAACGATTGAATGATCCTGTCATGTATCGCTCAGTAAGAAATGCCAATCAGCTGTCACCTCGTTGATTTAAACAACGCAATTTATGGAATAAATCGGTTGGCAAAAATGTATTTTAGCAAAATCACATTAATATAAATGATAGTAGTAGTCAATATAGTGCTGTAAACGTATACCTGTAGTATTTGTTTGAAGATTTAAATGAGGAAAAAGTGATTGATTTCATGTTATAATGTATTTTATTTATGTAAAGTCAGTTACCCATTCACGAAGGTCATTTGGAAAAAACGGACAGCCTAACTCCGACTTAAGAAAATTATTTCTACAAATTGCATTATGATCTTTTGTAGCAAGTCACGTCAGATTACCTAGAAGTATAAATTATACACATAACATACACATAACATAGTTTTCTATCATATTTTGTGTGGTGAGGGTCTAACAAATGAAATTTATAACATACACAAATTTGTCTTACACCCCCAATCATGTAGCAGTCCAGCAGTCAAGTCAGGTAAAGATTGTTTTAAAACAATTCATTATTTTTGATTTCTTCTTCTTTTTTTAAAGTTGTGAGTTC
This sequence comes from Danio aesculapii, assembly GCF_903798145.1. NCBI lineage: Eukaryota > Metazoa > Chordata > Actinopteri > Cypriniformes > Danionidae > Danio > Danio aesculapii. Next base: position 18,404,278 of record NC_079455.1, on the reverse strand, counting down.
ATTTAAGACAACAAATCATTTAAAATGTAGAGATTTTATTAAGATAAAACACGAAAAAGGAGATCCAGTAACATAAGAAAAAAAAATACAAAATAAATCAATTTTAAAAATGTATAAAACTACAAATGGTTTCATTTTAGGACTGTTGGGCCCCCCAAATCACTAAATCCGGCCCTGCTTGGGAGCAATAAGTGCAACACTTTCCAGTGGTCATTCTAGCTATTTTTAACTTTAGGCCTTCTTGCAAACTGATTTTCTTACCATATTATTTTAATGCCTTGTCTTCAAGATATACTTTTACATTTAAGGGAATGGACTGACAAAATATTTAGGAAATAGGACCTACCCCTTTAACTTCCACTTTAAGATTTATTCATTAGTTATTTGTAAAATTGTTATTCTGAACCTAAGCAAGTTTAGAGGTTTTTTTTTAATGATAATTATGGACAACAGTTTAACTAGGCAGTTACGATGCCATGCAATAAAGCCATTTAACTTTTGATTTAAAGTTTTATAATTCAGAATTATTATAAATGATCTCCCAGATTTAGACACGTTGATTGCAAATCAGTTGAACTGACAGTTAAGTGGTTATTCTTTCTATAAATGGTTAACGCAGAACTGTTTTAACACATAAAAACTAAATTAACCACAGCATGATTCTAAACATGTTAAAATATAGCAATCACATACTATTTCCATGTGATCTTTTACTTAAAACTACACATGCATGTTATAAGTATGATTGATGCAGCTATAATGCATTAGACGAAACTTCACCAAAGTGACAGTAGCAGCTGAGCAGAAAAGGTGACAGTGAGTTAGAGAGGAGAGTCCTTGTTCAGAATGGCGGAAGTGGTTAAGCAGGACTCAGAGATGCAAATAGATTCGACAACTAAAAATACGGCCCCCATCCTGTCCCCTTAACCCATTAATCCAAGTCGTTTGTTTATCGTCATCTGTTGATTCGAGTTAAATGACTGGTAGTACATGTTGAGAGGTGTTTATTAATAAGGATTTAGAATTTAGCACTACAGATGATTTATTTCCCCTTGGTTGCCCAAACAACTGTTTTTTCTTTCTTGCAAAGTACACTCATGCTGCCAGTTAACATGGTTCTTACCCTTTAAAATAATGGAGGTGAAGCAATTTCATTTAATTTTTTTTATTCTGGTTGTTGCAGCATTGTTCATATTTTGACATCTAAATATAAATATGAAGCCTTGGCATGACAGATTCTATTGGCATATATTCAGGAAAAAACTTTGTAAAGCTTCATAAAATACATGGGATGTTTCAATTCCATCTTTATAATGGAGAAAGGTTCTTTAGCTTATTAAATTTATCCTGAAAACATGGTTCTTTTAGACAAAAACAACAACCTTTTGGAAGCTTTATTTAAAATTAAGTGCATGTGGAAAATACAGAAGTCAACATTTGAAATGGATCAACCTGTCATCAAAGTTGTCCTAAAATTATTCAACAACAATTTTTGTCTTAAGACAATTTTAAAAAAAACATTTTTAATCAACATCAAATATTGACTACTGTGTATATATATATGTCATAGCCCTGAATTGAGAATTTGTACTTTTTATTTTAGTAACTTTACTAAATTGGGGTTTTATTTTTCTTAATATTTCTTTTAATTTAATTAGATTAGTTTAATCTCAATCTAATGTTAAATGTTTTGAGTTTTAGCACATTTTTAAAAGGATATTTTAAACTAAATATCTAGGATTTTTAATATTCTTGTCAAAATATTTTTGTCATTCTAGGTACTTTGCTGTTAAAGCTGGGCTCTCAAAGCTTAAACCGCCCAACCTCACGGATATTTTTTAAATATAGAAAAATATTTTAAAGGCAGCAAAACCCCAAATCCCTCCACTAAACCAAGCCATCATTGAGGGATGAGGTCATACAAAATTCATAAAAACTAGGGATTGTGCTGGCTTGAACACAAACTTGAGTGTTTTTTTTTTTAATGTTTTTTTTAATATAATTCGGACCATACAGAACTATCATGCACCACAGTTCTCTATAAAGGCCTAAGTGCCAATTCATCTTCCATTCATTTAACCAATTTATCTTATTCCTTTCAGGCACAACCTTTTGTTCATAGCATCCTTGCATTGCTATTTTAGTCTCTTATCATTTGCTAGTATATTATAGGAAATTAGATTGAGACTGCATCAGTAAAGTACTGCATGATTGAAATGTGTGCTGTTATGGAGTGTGCCACTAAGTTTTGATACAGAGAGGTGAAAGATTCTTGTTTAATTTCAATTATGATTCCCTTAAACCCTCAGAAGCTACTTTCTGCCTTGCGTTTTTCTTCAAAGTCATTATCTTAATAAAAAATTAACCCAATTCTGAGTGAATGGTATGTTACTTAATTTCACAGTTTTCCCTAAACAATTGTGGTGGGAAAACAACAAAACCTTGATTTACTCAATTTTCTCTGAGTCGAGCAAGTTAGTGGAAAAATCCAAATGTATTTTAGGTAATACTTTACAATAAGGTTTCTTTTAGAAATACAAATTTGGTATTACATTTTAAAAATATAAAATGAACAAACCCAGCCATACGAAATAAAAACTTTTATGTTTTCAATTTCAGTTAAAACTGTAAAATAAATCAATAAAATAACCCAGTGGATGGGTTTGTTTATGCTAGCGTATGTATCAAATATATTGCTCATTATCAGTAAGTGTGCTATCAGCCTGATTATCAGGGTCTAATTGTAAATATATTACATTTATTTTCATTTTTAATAACAAGCACTAATGGCTAGTGCAGAACCTGTGGGTTTCAGATAGGTGTGCACATTCTTCAGGCACACGGTAGGGGTGTGGAAGGGGGTGGAGGTGGGAAAACGGGGGGTCATGAGTACGATCGAATGGCAGTTGCTATTCCAGAAGAGGTGTCCTTGTAAGGGAGCTTCTATAAACTACCTAGTGAACGTTGGGGGTGAGAAGTGGTAGTTCTCTGTAAGAGACCAGGTCAGCCAGGTAAACTTATTTCAGGCTGATAGGATTATAATAAAAATGGGTTGCAGGTCAATCCCAACTTGAGCAGCTGATTTTCTTTTTAACAGACTTAAAAATTAACAGTACAAGAGGATTTTATCATAGAAGAATGAATTTTTAGAACGTTGAACAACTATTTGAATTTTTGAACTGAATTTAATTTCTAAAGAAGTATTGAATACTTTAAAGATCCTTTTGTGCAAATGATTTTAAAGATTCTTAATGGTTTGCAAAAAAAGAGGAAAAATTAGATTCCTCAGTGTGCCTTTTTTTGACTGCATACCATTTTACTCATCTGAAAAATGAGTGAAATGTAACTAAAGCATTGCATGTAAATCAAATGCAATGGCATACCTATAGGTTCTAGCTTTAAACGGCAGGCTATTAAATGTTCAGTATCACGTTACTCAGAATCCTGTGTTCAGCCCTTTCACCTGAATCTGCTGTAGCTCACCATACACTTTCTCAACGCAACATTTATTTGCTGCAAAACCATAAGAAAAAATCACCATCTTCAGTGGTGATATTGCTTTGCAGCCAGGTAATGATTCCTTCTGAGAAAAGTGAAACGAGAGAAAAACATTTGACTTAATTTTAAATTCAGATATACTGTAGCTAAGACAACATTTTGTTTTCTCATACTAGGATACACTAAACCAGTAGGTGGATAATATGTCAAATTAGTTTTCTAAAATAAATGTAAAAGTTATTGCATTTATAAAAATTAAAATGACTTCCAAAAATGACTAAAGTTTAGTGTTATTCTAATAATAAAACCAAATTCAAAATATTATTTCCTTTGTGTTCTTCATCATCATCTTTACCATCAATAGCTGCTAATATCCTGATAATTGATACTCATTTCACCAATCCTATTTGGGATATTTGACTGTATACTTACAGTAACAGCACATTTCACAATCTTATAATTTATAGGTGACTTTAAAGTGTATTTTGTTGCTGCATTTAACACTACTTTACATAGTACATCCATACACATGCAGTAAAAAGGTTTTACTGTTTTATTACTCTTTCAAATTGCATTATGCGAACTTGATCTCCTCTCAGACAAATTTTGAATGTGAAAGATTAGCTATAAGTAGTTTTTATTGGATTATAGTACACTGTAAAACCCAAAAAGTTAAGGTAACTCAAACTATTTGGGGAAACCGATTGCAACAAACCATTTGAGTTCAAAAACAAATCCCAATGAGTACTGTGAACTTAATCCATTTCAGTAAATGAAGCAATTTGAGCACAGTAAAACCCAATAAATGAAGAGAACTCAAACCAACCGAGTACTGTAAAACTCAATAAGTTAAGACAACTCAAACCATTTGCGTTAAAAAAACTAATCTATATGAGTATTGTGAACTTACTCAATTTAAGTTGAAGTAATGAGGTATTAATTAACTCATGACCTTCAACACTGAGTTCAAAACTATTTTCAAATGAGTAGAATTAACTTTCAGTAAATTTTGAGTTAACTACACTCAGTTCAGTTGATAAAGTTGACTGTTGGGATTTACAGTGTGGTTTAAGACTATGTTGTGTATATAACAGCTCGTTGCCTGCTTTGTACTGCAATATACATGACCAATCATGACAATGTATTCAAAATCAAACAAAAAGTGCTCAGGGGTAATTTAAATAATATGTCAGTGCTCTTTGGGTAAGGGATTCATCAGAATAAACAGCAAAAGTCAGTCCAAGCCAAGTACCTTTTCTCGAGCAACTAATATATTGTAGCAAACTACTAAAAATATCAATAAAAGTATCTTTGTTAACGTTTTCAGCATTAAAAATGATCAGGGTAGAGATTAGGCTTCTGTAATGCAAAAAAATAAAATAATAAATAAATAAATAAATAAATATATATATATATATATATATATATATATATATATATATATATATATATATATATATATATATGTATATATACACACACACAGTTGAAGTCAGAATTATTAGCCCCCTTTTGATTTTCTTTTCTTTTTTCAATTATTTCCCAAATGATGTTCAACAGAGCAAGGAAATTTTCACAGTATGTCTGATAATATTTTTTCTTCTGGTGAAAGTCTTATTTGTTTTATTTCAGCTAGAATAAAAGCAGTTTTACATTTTTTAAAAACCATTTTAGGAACAAAATTATTAGCCTCTTTAAGCTATATTTTTTCAATAGTCTAGAGAACAAACCATTGTTGACCTTTCACATGTACAATTTACATTTTAAAAATGATTTAAAGGCCATCATTTCAAGGTGGTGTCATCGAGAATTTATGTTATGAGGAAAAGCTCTGCAGCTTTAATCATTTTTCCTGCTGCTGTAAAAGTTTGTCCAAGAGGAATTTACTTGTGTGTTTGCTATCATACAATACAATGCAATATTTATTTTTGAAGTACATTTAAAAACAACCAAAGTTGACCATTTGAGTACTAAAGACTGAGAAGAAAATAAAATATAAAAGCAAACATTTAATAAGTAAAAGCAAATAAAACAGTGATAAAGGAGTATTAAAAGCAAGAGGAAAATAGATAGGTTTTTTAAATGGACTTAAAATGGAAAGTCTATATGTGAATTGGTACACTGTTCCAGAGTTTAGGACCAGCAACTGCAAATGCTCGATCACCTTGTTTTTTTTAAAGCATGTTCTAGGCACGGTGAGTAAATTGAGATTACAAGAAGAGATCATGTTGCATGCTATAACCTAGCAACAGTTTGATCAATTAAAATAATACACTGAAACAAATGATTCATTTGATTTACTCATTTTTTAAGGTAAGTGATTATAAACAATTAAAATGTGCTGAATTTTAACAAACAAAATAATTTTAGTAATGTTCAGCTTAATTTGTTTCAATTCAGCTTATATAAATAGTTTGCCACGGACCATTTTTTTCAGTGTAGTTCACCCAAACATCAATTTTTACTCAGCATTTACTGAGCCTTAAATGTCACAAGTACACAAAATAAATATTTCGAAGAATGTTGGAAACTGCAACCATTGACATCTATATAAGAAAAACAAATACTCAATGGTAACAGGTGTACATCATTCTTCAAAATGTCTTTTTCAAAATACCCAAACAGGTTTGTGACAAATGATGGGTGAGAAATTTATGACATGTTTGAGTTTTTTGGTGAACTATCCCTTTAATAAGAACTATCCCTTTGACTTCACTGCTGGGTTCCACACGATTCCTTCATATTGTCTCAACACAAATCGATTAGGTTAACTTGATTCAGCTCATTTTAAATAAGTAGTTTGAACAACATGCACTCCACTCATGCAGCTTACGGTGAACCGAGTTAGATTATTTTAAAGGTATAAAACTATCCAATATAAAATCAATAGTACATATGCATAAACTGTACATTTTGTATTATTATACAGACAATAAATGTTAAATCTGTATATGAATTCTGCTTTGTGACCATTTAATTTATTTTAAAATATTATATGTAGAGTAGATCAAAAAGAATCTTACAAATGCACTAAATATTCTCTCACTAAATACATAAAATAAAGGCACTAAATACACTGACGTTTGCTGTTTGTGTCAACTACCTATTTATAATGGGCTGAAACAACCAAATTCTTGACTTTTTTTGTGGGGACAACTTAATTATTTCATGTTTAATCCACTTGAATTTATTTTATAAGTTAACTTAACTCCTTCATACTGTCCAAACACAAATTGATTGTGTGGAACCCAGCATTTTTTTACAGTGTAATACAGTAAAAATCATTTTAAACTGTGTCCTGTCTCGCATAGGACAGAAGTCAACAGATTCATTAATGTAGAGCTTTTGCACAAATGCGTGTATGACAGGAACGGCTGGAGTGATGATGTAACACGAGTGCCATTGGATCCAAGGCTAAAATGATGCCTCAGAAATGGAGAAGCGTCTCTGCTGTAGTCATTACTGTACTGTATCTGCCGTCAGAACCTCAGTCCTGATTCAGATTGACAGAATATTTTGAGTCATTCAATTTTGTGACTCTAGTCTGTTTTTTTTAAATTCAGGTCAGTTATGTCGTCATATTTTAATTTCAGTTTATACTTAAAATTTCATGTTTTATTCAGTCACTTGCAGTAGTGATTTCTGAAAATGAAGCAGTTTTGAGTGAAAATGGTTTCTAAGACATTATTTTAATTTTGCAAATGAAAAATATTGGCTCAAAGTGAGTATGCATATTTAAAAAAACATTACATTGACTTAAAGGGTGAATAAATTCAACACTTATGGTAATTTTTTACATTTTAAAAACATTTGTGTCTTGTAATTTGTACATTTTGCTCACATATCAGTAACAGAAATCTTTAGAGATGCAACTTTATACTTAAAAACATTACTTACATTCGAGACTGTACAAATTCATTTGCCAAAATGAATTCTTAGAGGCCAGATTGAACAAATCATTACTAAAGACATAACCAAACAATAACCATTACCAACATGCCAAGTTATTTCTGTACAACCGACATGTTGCTTGACTAAATATTTATACCCCCCTTTACAATGTGGTGAGTTCAAGGACATCCAGGAAAAATTTCATATTCCTGGTGCACATACTTAAGCTGCCACTAAAATAATTCCCCTATTTCATTTCTTAAAATCCATGTTACATCATTCAGTCTAATTTAAAAATAACACAAATAATGGAGTTTATATCTGCATTTATAGCTTATGACAGCTTATAGCTTATATTAAATAAATGCACAAGCTGTAGTGTTTTGTGTGTCTGTTCCAGGAATGCTGTGCTTTCAGCTGTCTGCTGGTGTCTGATGGCTCCCCAATATAGCTTCCTTCACTCCCCTTTTCTGCCTCTCCTCCTGCTTGCATGGGTTGCAGGCTAATTTAGGTGATCTTTGGCAGGGGGGGGGGGGGGGGGGGGGTGATTTGAAGGGTGGCCACCTGCTGCAAAAGAGTCTCCGCTTCCAGCCTTACATCAAATTACGTTGGGCCTTGGCATTTTTCGGTCACCTCACTCGCTCTCTGTCCCCCTCTCTCTTACTCTGGGGCTCTCAGTGAGGCATGGAGACTCAACACTGCTTATAGGTCCAACTCTACGGGTCGTGCAGTTAGAAATGGACCTTTGCTCAAGGCAAAAATGCCACCTCAGATATTTTAAATATGGGGACAAACACCCTCACAATAAATCTTTTTGTGTGCAGCATATGTTGCATTTTATTCTTTTGCAGCTCTTATTTATTGCCATATTTAATCTTAGAAATATAGATTCTTAACTTGTTTTCTACAATAATGGACACTGGCAATGAACACCTCTTTAAATACTTATTTCAAAGCTATGCGTGCACTATTGTGTTTCATTTTAACACAACTTTTCAAATGAAATGATCCATACATGCGTTTTAGAAAATATCTCTTTCTACCCTACCCAACCCCCCCAAAAAGCATGTCTGTGGTCTAAACTAAAACTGATGTTCTGGTTTTCCAAAAGGAGACTTTACCATCTCGATCTCAAGAGGAAAATTAACTAGAAAAGTGGCTAATACAAATTAATTCGTATGAAACTGCTTGACTTTAAAAAGGAGGCATGTCCTCAAATGCCACTCCCAACATGCAAATCATACTAATGTGAACGAATGAGATCATACAAACGAATACGAATTAACTACTAAATCAAACTAAATTAAACTAAATTTCTGTGAGATTGCGTTGGATTTTACAGTGATGCCACAATGTTCTTTAAAACATTTCAGTGAACATTGCCTAAACTACATATTTTTGTGTGAGATTTTCTAATCTAAAGAACCTTTTGTGGAATGAAATGTTTCCATGGATGTTAAAGGTCACATGGCAGTGGTGGGCGAAAACACAAATCAGGCATTTGAAGTCCTCCTTTTCAATATACAAAAGTACTTCGTTATTATTTTGCTTAAATAATAAAACAAAAAATATTTACTGATTAATATTATTTTGCAAGAATCTGGAATTACTAAAACTTGTCATACTCCGATAATCATACTGATAATGAACGTGAAATCCATTTGTAAAATTAGTGATTCATTTACTGAAGACTCACTCTGAACAGATCATTTGAATCCGGGAGTTGTTGACTCACAACCTGATGTCAGTCCAATTCACAAATTAATTGTGCAGTGCAATTTGTGAACCGATTTAATAGATTAGCATAAAATTAAGCTGTTTTTAAGTGTAAAAGTGTATAAGTGTAAGGCTTTTATCAACTGAAATGAGATTTATTGCCAATTGCTCTAATCATAGCTAGCCTCACAGCATGTAGGTAGCTGCAGTATAATAAAATGCAGAGTTTAACTGCACAATGGCTGCTAGAAATGACAACAATGACAACAAGTCAGAAAAGCAGTTCCATGTCCATGTTATTATTTCGATGCGACGATTAAGAAGTGAATGTGCATGGTCAACCATCTTAGTGGGTACTTTGATGTCAAAATGACATAATGTGAATCAATTTGATGTCAATTGACTACCTTGAAGTCAAAACAACATCAAATTGACATCTAAATTTAGCACCAAAAACACATCAAATATAGATTACTTGACTTCCCTGTTATCAATGTTTGATGTTATTTGTTGATGCCAATGTTAGAGGTCAATTTAAGGTCGTTTTGAGATCAAGGTCATTAAAATGCATTGTAGGCATACAAATTCCATTGTTTGTTTGTAATTTTCATAAAGTAAAACTTTTCTTATGTTTTCACGAGTTCACACTTGCAATAGTTTCAGAATAAAGCGTATTTGGCGTGCTGTCCGGGGAGAGGGCTCTGAGCTCGGGGAAGACACTCAAACTTGAGTTATTCCTCTTATCAGGAAACAGAGAGGAATAGGGATTCGAGCGAAGTATCTAGCCCGGCCCCAGAACGCTCCCCCCGGGATTGTAATGCTTAAGAGGTGAGGTGACGGGGTGGTGGAGGGATGCTAAAGTCGTGAGATGCTGCAGGTAAGACAGCTTTGGTATATATAGGGGTTTGGTCAAGAACTGATTAGATAATAGAATAATTGTCAATGACGTATTTGATACTGAAACTTCTGCACGTGCTCCTCCCGAAATTTGTTTATAAAACATCACTTAGTACTTTTTATGTTGTTATTTTAGTGGCCAAAATGCATCAATATATGGATGTAAAACAGATGTCTGCAGCATTTCCAAATGTCATTCCAGGCATAACCATAGCCAAAGCTGTGCATTTTAAGAAAAGGAATGTGACCAATGTGAACAACCTATAGAATACACTACACTACTTCTCAGATATTGGACAACTCGACAATGGCACTGAAATGCCATTCTTCACATCATTTCACAATGTGAGATTGTTTTCACAATCTCTTTCACATCATTTGATGTCAGCTCTAAATTTTTGGAGTTTAAATTGTCTTGGGTTGTTAGATTGTCTACAGCAGTTAGTTTGATGCAAGCATGTGATGGCAAGGAAAAACAGTAAATAAAACTCTGTGTCCATTTAGTACTACTTCTCAGTTTTAAATATATTTGGTTGGAACTCCCAGTTCATTCAGACTTTAAGAAATCTTTCTGCATTTTAAAGTTTCCATAGCTGTTAAACCACCAATTCTAAAAAAAGTACCTAAATTTAAGAGTGTCGATGTTAAAGAACAATTTGGCTGAATTTGACAAAATGGTGTAATCTGACGTCTTACGACTTTGTTACATATTTTCCTCAGACCTTCACTGCTTGGTGCAACTCTCACCTGCGTAAGGCAGGGACACAGATTGAGAATATTGAGGAAGACTTCAGGAATGGACTCAAGCTCATGCTGCTGCTGGAGGTTATCTCAGGTAAGCGTCTTAATTGATCAATGTAGTTCGTGCCCCATATCTGTGATGTGGTTATGTGCTAGATTGACTATCAGGTCTGCATTTGTGAAATGATCATATGTAGAATTAAGAAACCCTTGTTATTAGTGACACTAGTGGCCATTAAATGTGCTGCAGCCTTTCTTGTGCACACATAACATACAATAAAAAAAGTGATTCAATGTCCTAATACGCTCACAGTTTTTTTTGTTCTTTAATGACATATAAAAAAGTTGGGAATACTTTGGCAGCAACATACTGATAACAAATATTCGGACTACTCACACTGCTGAGAGTGACATTTAGATGAATATATAAATATTGTGACACTTTCCTCTCAATACCAAAACTAACACAAGAAAATGACCACAGTGGGAAGCTGTAGTTTAAAAAACATCTGATTATAGTGATAACTCTAAGTTTGCAATTCTACAAACTTGCAATAAATCTACAATTTCCTGTCATTATGTCGACAGGTAAGGTAATTACTATTACAGAGAATTGAATGTTAAGTGTATTTGACACTATAAACCAATGGTCTCAAACTCAATTCTTGGAGGGCCGCAGCTCTGCAGAGTTTAGCTCCAACCACCTCCAACTCACACCTGCTTAATAGTCTCTAGTAGTCTTGAACACCTTGATTAGTTGGGTCAACTGTGGTTGATTAAGATTGGAGCAAAACTGTGCAGAGCTGCGGCCCACCAGGAATCAAGTTTGAGACCTATGCTATAAACTATATAAATCTGACTATGCATTTGAATGACACATTGACTTTAAATCCTGGAATAGAATTTTTTGGTCTTGTCCTGGACATTGTATAAGCAACTGTTTCATGTGTTGAGAATGAGAGTCTATTTTGAGAGCATGCTAACTATTGGTCATGGGTTCATATTCTGCGTGCCCATAATTACACCTTTTGTTTGATACATAGAGCTTCTGACATGCAGCTGACGTAAAGTTAGCTGGGTGTTATTATGTTGTGCTTCCCCGCTTAGTAGCTAAACATGAAGTTAAGGAGCAAGCATTTTTTTGTTTTTAAAAGATGTCTAATAGATGTCTAATAGATGTCTTACATAGTGGTCTTGGCTAAAACATGGCTAAATTTGGGCTATCTAATTGAAAAAATCTAATAGAAGTCTAAGATTATGCCAAAACTAGACTAGTCATCAAATAAACAGAAATGAATGTCTACACATATAAAGTCTATTTATTTTCAAATATATTTTCACTGACAGCCCAAGTTTAGCCTTGTTTTAGCCAAGCTGTCTACGTTTAGATGTCTATTAAACACAACATTGTTTGCTGGGGTATTTCTATACGTGTCTTGTTAAAATAGCTTTTTTTCATTGTCTGTGTGATATCAGGTGAGAGACTCCCTAAACCAGACAAAGGCAAAATGCGTTTTCACAAGATCGCCAATGTAAACAAGGCCCTAGACTTCATTAGCAGCAAGGGAGTCAAGCTGGTGTCCATCGGTGCTGAGGGTGAGACTTAATCTCTTTCTGCTTCGATTTCTCTGATGTTCTTTAATCTGTTTTTCCGTAACTGTATGCTTCTTTCAAGTGAAACTGATTTGTTTTAATGCTCTCCCTTGCAGAGATTGTGGATGGGAATCTGAAAATGACCCTAGGTATGATCTGGACCATCATCCTGCGCTTTGCAATCCAGGACATTTCAGTGGAGGGTGAGAGACTCCAAACATCTGACACATTATCACCTCTGCTGACTATTTAAAGATTCACCCGTTATTTGTTTATGTCACACTAGTTGGTGTAAAAGCTTACTTGAACTTTTATTGACATCTAGTGGTGTACGTGAAGCATCATACAAAAGCAAGTTTTCAGTGCCATTGTAGATGCTGTTAGAATCTGGCGTGTATTAGAAACCTTACTATTGCATAATCAACTTTACTCCAAGCCATCCATTAATAGTATGTCAAATATTCCAAAAGTGGTTTTCCATCTTGGTCTTTTCGACCCACCACTTTTCACATTTTGCATTTATACCTTAATCCAGTGTTTCCCAACCCTGTTCCTGGAGGCACACCAACAGTACATATTTTGTATGTCTCCCCTATCTGACCCATTCGTGTCAGGTTTTGGGGTCTTTTCTAATGTTCTGCTGAGTTGATTCAGGTGTGTTTGATTAGGGAGAGGTTGAAAATGTGTACTGTTGGTTTGCCTTTAGGAACAGGGTTGGGAAACACTGCCTTAATCCACCCAATTCAAATCATCACTGTTTAGCTGAGAGTATCATTAACTGAGCTGAATGTGTCAGGTACTGATGGAGAGGCATAAAAAATGTGTCTTATGGGCTTGAACTGAAAACCAGGGTATTACAGTATTTTGTGTTCTTTTAGGCAAACTGATGTCAAAGTAGTTTGGTAACATGTTATGCAATATTCAACAAAATCACTGAAAACGATGTATAAGTTGTTACATTATATATTTTAGGGTTTTTCAGCTTTATCTGATAGAACAGTATGGAGATAAACAGGATATAAATGGGGAGCAGAGAGAGGAGGAAGGATCAACAAAGGACCTTGTGCCAGGAATTGAACTCGGGTCATCGTGAGCATTGGTGCTATATGTCTGACACTTAACCACAAGACTTAAGGGATCAATTTATTTATATTATTTTAACCTTCAGTTAAATTTGTATACAACTGTTTGAATTGTGCTCAAAGCAGCAGGAGTAATACTGTTGCACTGCTTCCATGAATGGGATGAGAGTAAGATTTTGAAAGTGCACTGGTATCAGGGTTCAGATGAGAGTAAGATTTTGAAAGTGCACTGGTATCGGGGTTCAGATGAGAGTAGGGTTTTAATAGTGCACTGGTATCGGGGTTCAGATGAGAGTAAGATTTTTAATGTGCACTGGTATCGGGGTTCAGATGAGAGTAAGGTTTTAATAGTGCACTGGTATCAGGGTTCAGATGAGAGTAAGGTTTTTAAAGGGCACTGGTATCGGGGTTCAGATGAGAGTAAGGTTTTAATAGTGCACTGGTATCGGGATTCAGATGAGAGTAAGGTTTTGAAAGTGCACTGGTATCGGGTTTCAGATCAGAGTAAGGTTTTGGATGGTGAGTGTACTGGAGGTCAACTAGTAGGAACTGTGCAAGTAAACCTTACTCCCCAGGCTTAAAGAGGCACACTAGCATCTGATGCCAGAGGTTGCAGTCTTTAGCATCCTTGTTAGTGTTCCCTGCTCTCATGCTAAAGCCATTGGTTAAAGTCTAGCTTGAGTGGAGCAAGTAGGACTGAAGGGGTTACACTGGTGTAATGGCACAGATGGGTTGCGGATGAGTGCGGTTTAGGGGGTGAGTGTAAAGGATGCTGCAGTCTTGCAGAATTTTGCCCCAACCTTAATCAAACACACCTGAACAATATAAGGTGTTATTTAGGGTCTGAAACAGTGTCCAAAATTGCTTACTACTTGAGTAGGTACTACAATTGAATTTGAATTAGAATCATTAGAAAAGTATGTTCTATATAGCATAAATGTGCAAAGTATGAATGGTATTCAGACGTACTACATCAGCCATTTGTCATCACAGGGGGCATTGATTCACTCCTATTCACAAATTCTCTCACATGGTATCATGGGATAGTAAAGTGTCCACTGAATGCATACTACAGAATCTTGCTGGAAGTAGTAGGTCATTCGGATACTTCTTGTCTACTTTATTTTGAATACTATGAGTTCTGAGGCTGCTTGACTTGCATTCTGTTTTTCACATACCACAAAGTAGGGAAGTATGTGATTTCGGATGCAGCTTGAGTGGTACTAGTTAGCTACTGGCTAGTGAGTTTCATCAAGGCCAGATCAAAACTCTGCAGCTCTTCAAGACCAAACTAGCAGGAGCTAGGGTTTGGATCCTACTTGGGGCAGGGCAGGTAGAACCATATGGGTTATATTGACAAATGAGCAGAGGAGTAGGAATAGGCAGGCAAGTTTTTCCACAATATTATTTCAAGCCGGATCCCTCGGGTTTAAATTAGCGACTCTATTTCAATGATTATCTTTTGTATTTTGGCAAACCTGTTAAACCTGAGGGGAATTTAGAAAATCCCACAACATTCTTGGACACCTATTTCACAAAATTGTAATTTAAAGGGAAAGGTTTATGCAGTTTATGAATGAGTGTCAGTGAACATCCTATTAATGACTGGAATTCATTAATATACAATTGTCCAGACTGAGGATAAGAGGTGATTGTGAATTTGATGGACCATTTCTTCTTTATTAATAAGTAAAATATTCAGACTTTTCTTTTACATTCATGAAAGATTGATAAAGTCAGATGACAGTGCCTATAAAATAAATCGGGGTAATGTCCAGTGTTTAGATTTTTTTGCAGCTAGTGAAAACATTCAACTGACCTGTTCCTCACAGAGACCTCTGCTAAGGAGGGGTTGTTGCTGTGGTGTCAGAGGAAGACTGCCCCCTACAGGAATGTCAACGTGCAGAACTTCCACATCAGGTGAAATCTTCTTTACTCCTATTGGCCATTAGAGAGAACAGCATGTTGGATTAATATCCCAATATCATACTGTTTAATCATTTACAGCTCTTTTAGTGTGCTTTTTAGTTAAAGCCCATGTCTGCATTACCACATCATGCTTTATATGCTTCTAATCTCTCATGTAGAGCCTCTGCACAGCATTCATTGTTTTGTTAATCGTTTCCACAATTCTTTTCTTGTTCTTTCTCCTTGTGTTCTTCCTTTGTTTGTGGTCTGTGTCTTAGTTGGAAGGATGGCCTGGCACTTTGTGCCCTCATCCACAGACACAGACCTGACCTCATCGACTACTCCAAACTGCGCAAGGTGCCATCACCCCCTTTTAGTTACTCTCGTTCTCTTTTTTTTAGTTTTGTTGAAAAAAATAACATTTTTTCACTTGCATTATAACTGTCATCCTAGAACTGTTGATTACTAACTTAGTCTCTTTGGCTGTGAATGCACTTTATTGCTTCTATTTTCAACTTTCATTTTCTGTTTGGAAAAAAGTCTTGTTTGGTTTGTCTGTTTTATTCATTTATATTATGCAGGAATCAATTGTGGTTTCACATTTTATTACTAATAAAGTAGATTCATAATTTGTGCCTGTTTAATGTTGCAGCTAATGTACTGTAATGTAGTAAATGGCATGTATTATGACCTCTATGTTTGTTCTTGCAGGATGACCCAATTGGCAACCTCAACACTGCTTTTGAGATTGCAGAGAAATTCCTTGACATCCCTAAAATGCTTGATGCAGATGGTATGAGCCCCTGATAAATCCATCGTGATTTCAAGTTTCAGTGTACAAAAAACAGCTTCATGAATTGTTGAATGTTTGTCTCCATATCAGACATTGTGAACACTCCAAAACCCGATGAGAAGGCCATCATGACCTATGTGTCATGTTTCTACCATGCTTTTGCTGGTGCAGAGCAGGTAAGTCGGTTCTTCTGGAGATAAAAATTTGTATAAGAAGGAGAGTCGCTCCTTTTAGAATGTAATTGCCCACCTTGTTTCCCCTTTGTAATCAGTCACACTGTCCTCCAGGCTGAGACAGCAGCTAACAGGATCTGCAAAGTCCTGGCAGTGAACCAGGAAAATGAGAAGCTGATGGAAGAATATGAGAAACTGGCCAGTGAGGTGAGAATACTCATATTCTGTATTGAATGCCCATGCGCATGCTAGTCTTGGTTCTCCCAGTGTTTCTTTCTCATTGCACTTAAACTTTCAAAAATCTTTCTCCTCAGCTTCTGGAGTGGATTCAAAGGACCATTCCTTGGTTAGAGAACCGTGTGGCTGAGCAGACCATGCATGCCATGCAGCAGAAGCTAGAGGATTTTAGGGATTATCGCCGTGTGCATAAGCCACCCAAGGTTCAAGAGAAGTGTCAGCTGGAGATCAACTTCAACACCCTACAGACCAAGCTGAGGCTCAGCAACAGGCCTGCCTTTATGCCCTCTGAGGGCAAAATGGTTTCAGTATGTGCTGCTCCCTTTCTCTTAAAATACATATGGGGTAAATGACCCTGGTTTTCAAGTATCCTACCGACCTGAAAGCATCAACCTGGCTTCCCCTTTTGCAGGATATCGCCAATGCCTGGAAGGGTTTGGAGCAGGTTGAAAAGGGCTATGAAGAGTGGCTGCTTACAGAAATCCGTCGTCTGGAAAGACTGGACCACCTGGCTGAGAAGTTTAGGCAGAAGTCCACCCTACACCAATCATGGACCACTGGTATTGAGTCATTGATTTTACACATGCTTTTGTAATTTGAACTCTACTTTGATGGCTGACAAAGTACCTCTCACTGTGTTTTTGTCGTGCTCAAAACAGGAAAGGAGGAGCTTCTGTCTCAAAAGGACTATGAGACAGCCTCTCTGATGGAGATTCGTGCTTTGATGAGGAAACACGAGGCCTTTGAGAGTGACTTGGCTGCTCACCAGGACAGAGTAGAGCAGATCGCTGCCATTGCACAGGAACTCAAGTAAGATTTACCTTACCGCCTCTGCAATAATGAAAAGACTCTCACAGAGCTTACAGTAATGGTTACAATAATAATGATGACAAAGCCAATTTGTTCTTTAGTGAATTGGACTTTTATGATGCTGCCACCATTAATGCCCAATGCCAGGGCATCTGTGACCAGTGGGACAATCTGGGCACTCTGACTCAGAAAAGAAGAGAATCACTGGAGGTATGAGTTTGTACGATCAAACTCTTGCATGTTATGTAACTACCGTCCTCCTCAGTTGCCTCTTGAATTGACAATTCAAGTGTGAATAAATATGGTGTTTGCAGTTTTTAAACAATGCAGTCTTGTTGTGATCTTTGTTATAGCGTGTGGAGAAGCTTTGGGAGACAATTGACCAGTTGTATTTGGAGTTTGCCAAGAGGGCAGCACCCTTTAACAACTGGATGGATGGAGCTATGGAAGATCTGCAGGACATGTTCATTGTGCACAGTATTGAGGAGATTCAGGTAATAACAGGCACCAAATACTCATCCTCTTCAGTGAAATTTTATACTGTCTATAACTAAGTAATAAAGGTTAATGTGATTTTCCCCAAATAGGAGATGTTGCAGGATCAGCATCTGATCCTGAAACAACAATCCAATCAACCAATCACATTTAAGGGACAAGTTTACAGTTTATGCTACTTTTAGGCTTACATTTATGCTTATGTTCTTCTACGTCATTGTTATTCAAGTATTAATCCCCTTTGATTTTATGAATAATTTATAATTATGGTTAGGTTTAGGGGTAGGAATTAGGTATAGATTACATTTTTGATGGGGAATGATGTTCCAGGATCAACATAGATGTTAATCCAGGAAAAGATTGTACTTGGCAAAATCACACCCACTGAGTGATAACTGTCTTAACATTTTGTTCTTTGCTTCTATTGTCAACATCAGAGTTTGATCACAGCCCATGACCAATTCAAGGCAACCCTACCAGAAGCTGATAAGGAGCGCATGGCCATCATGGGCATTCATAGTGAGGTCCTGAAAATAGCTCAGACTTATGGGATCAAGATAGTGAGTGAGAATCCCTACACCGTGCTCTCTCATCAGAATATCGTCAATAAATGGGAAGCTGTGAGTACTTTACTATCTTTTTTAGCATTTAGCAAAAATATGTTTCTAGCTTTTTTGATGAAAAATTTTGCTCCCTTCCAAACAACAGGTGAAGCAACTGGTCCCAATGCGTGACCAGATGTTGCAGGAAGAAGTAGCCAGACAGCAGTCCAATGAGAGGCTGAGGCGCCAATTTGCTGCTCAGGCCAATATCATTGGACCCTGGATTCAAACCAAGATGGAGGTGTTTCACCACACCCCTCAATAATACTTAAAGTAGCTAATAGTGTGGGAATTGGAAAACTGACCTAAAATATCCTTCCTTGCTGTTAACAGGAGATCAGCCATGTGTCTATTGATATTGCCGGTTCCCTTGAAGAACAGATGAGCAATCTGAAAACATATGAACAGAATATTATTAATTACAAATCCAACATTGACAAACTGGAGGGTGACCACCAGCTTAGCCAGGAGGGACTTATCTTTGACAACAAGCACACCAACTACACTATGGAGGTACTGGCTGCTTTCTTTATAAAATTTACAATTTTAGATCTCAGGTGGGATTTGGTAAGGCGACTTACACAATTAGATATTTCTCACAATTCATTTAAGGCATATTTAAAATTTTTGTCTATTTTAGCATGTCCGTGTGGGATGGGAGCAGCTCCTCACCACCATCGCTCGCACAATCAATGAGGTTGAGAACCAGATCCTGACCCGTGATGCCAAGGGCATCAGCCAGGAGCAGCTGAATGAGTTCAGGGCCTCATTCAACCACTTTGACAGGGTTTGCAACAAAATTTTTGGTTTCATCACTGAAAAAAACACCTTTATGAAATGCTATCCTAAGAATAACCTTAATTTTTTTATATTTGCAGAAGAGAAATGGCATGATGGATCCAGATGACTTCCGTGCTTGCCTGATTTCTATGGGTTATGATCTGGTGAGGGCATCTGGTCACCAATGCTGTGTAGTAATGAATTATATGTACTTTGGATTATGTAATCATATTCCAAAAGTCAACTTCTTGTAATTAGAGTAAACTACTTTTTAAAATGATTGTAATCAATTACCTATTTATGGATTATGTAATTAAATATTTGTTCAGTTTTAGTAAGAGTTCATCGATTCACCAAACATTTCTCCTTTTTTAATGTTTATATTTTTCAGAAAAAATCCTGTTGCTAATATACATTGTGATTGTGATTCTTCTGCAAATTATAAGACATTGATTCTGTCACATGCACTTCTGTACTTTTTTTTAGATGAAATATTTAATGTAGCAGTGATATTGGTGTGAATTCCACATTCATTTTTAATATTGATTTAGCAATGTTGCCATTTTCAAAATTTACTTCATTTGAAAGAAATGTTTTAAAATCATAAGACATGATCTTTAGCCATTATTACTTTCAGCAAATAATATCAGTGTATTTTGAAGTATTAACCGTCTATAACTTACACTTTAATGAGCAGAGTTGAGACTCTTGTAGGTGATAAAGAATAGAATATACTTTTTTTTCTGGAATTGGTAAAAATAGTATTACATTATTCTGCTTCAATATATTTGACATCAAATGAGGGCTATCACAAAAGTAATCCTTAGATGACAAGAGTTATCTAAGGCATATTAGGACTACGAATTTCTCATGTCATTTGTAACCAGTAACTGCCTTTTTTGTTTACAGTAACCCAAAACAACCATGAAACAAAATCTATTTTTTTGAATACTTTTTTCAGGGTGAAGTAGAATTTGCACGCATTATGACTCTGGTGGACCCCAACAACACAGGAGTTGTCACCTTCCAGGCCTTCATTGACTTCATGACCAGAGAGACAGCTGAGACAGACACCGCTGAACAGGTCATGGCCTCCTTCAAGATTCTGGCTTCTGACAAGGTAATTCTGATAACTAAGAAACAACAAAAAAACCTTAAGGAGAATTCGGCAGATATGACTCTGGTTATATTTGCACTGATGATCTACTTCATTCTGCAGGCGTACATTACAGTGGAGGAGCTGAGAAGGGAACTGCCACCAGAACAAGCCGAATACTGTATCAGCCGCATGACCAAGTACATGGGTGGCGATGCTCCTCTAGGCGCCCTTGATTATATCTCCTTCTCCAGTGCTCTGTA
Source organism: Danio aesculapii (assembly GCF_903798145.1). Classification (NCBI taxonomy): domain Eukaryota; kingdom Metazoa; phylum Chordata; class Actinopteri; order Cypriniformes; family Danionidae; genus Danio; species Danio aesculapii. The sequence goes on along the minus strand of NC_079455.1, from coordinate 18,383,703 downwards.
TGGAGAAAGTGACTTGTAGAGCCCTTCTTGTTACCCAACATCCCCTAAACCTTTTCCCTAAATTGATGAAACCTTAAAAGCATCTAACTCCAAGAACAATGTCAAGATGTAAAGAACGGCTTTACTGCAGCAATCTGACACCGATTTATATTCAGTGAATTACTTTGATGATTGACACCTATCAATTGCTGTCTGATCTGTGTTAGTGGGTCATCTCTTGTGTTGTGTAAAGCGGTCTCACAAGCCAATTGGAGATTGAAGAGGGCAAGTCCCTAGCAGTATCATTAGTCAAAGTGACATCTGCACTCCTTTCATACAAATGGCTTAACTATTGGAGGAAGAAAAATAAATGATCTTAAAGAATATAACCTTTTGTGTATTTTGTTGTTTAAACATGCATAAGCATAATACATCAATATTAAGTGCTTAGAGTGTTTCAGTCGTCCGTGGAGTCCTTAAGTCAGTGTTTCCCAACCCTGTTCCTGAAGGCACACCAACAGTACACATTTTCAACCTCTCCCTAATCAAACACACCTGAATCAACTTATCATAACATCAGAAGAGAGTCCAACACCTGAAGTTAATGGGTCAGAAAAGGGAAACATCCAAAATATGTACTGTTGGTGTGCCTCCAGGAACAGGGTTGGGAAACACCTCCTTAAGTAATCACCTAGTATGTAACAGGGTTCCCACACTTTCATCAACAGCAGATTCAAGGACTTTTTAAAGCACCATTCATTTTAAATCAAGCACCTTTGTAATTCAAAGCCCAGCATATGTAGTTCATTCATAATTCAAAGCCCAGCATATGTGCTTAACATTTCAACATAATTTAACATTTACATTTAAAATGTCAGAGTAATATTCAGAAATTGACTGTTTAAAATAAGACATGTTCAACTTTAATAAAATTTGTTGAATACTGGTGATATTCAAATGCGGTTTCTGAAATATTGATAAAATGTGACTTATTTGCCAGTGTTATTGTACAAGATTTAAATTCATGAATTAACTTTTTTTGTCTCAATAGAATTGTTGAAATAAAACTATTAACAAATTTAATTCGAGCACTTTCAAGGTCCTATGTTTGTTTTTAAGTAGTTTCCAGGCCTTGAATCATTCAAGGGGGCCTTGAAATTCAAGGGGCTCTATCATACACCGACCGCAATAAGGAGCAAGACATGTTTGGCACGATTTGTTGCCATTTTCAGACCAGCGCAACACAAACCCGTTTTGTGCCACGTTGTTTAAATAGTAAATCCATTTGTCCACTTTGTGAACTCATGGGTGTGCCAGTCTTGAAAGGATGTCCGTTAAGGCGCATTGTTATTTTTAGGAACTAAAAAAGACTGCACCATTGACCAACTGAAAGTACAGCAATGTGCAGCAATACACAAATATATCTACAAATGTTCTACAAAATCTCATTTTAAATCTACAAAATTTAAAAATTATTATTTTCAACATGAATTCAAAAACCACTACTTACATGCGTTCTTCATTCGGGGTGGGGGGGAATTCAGTTTAATTATGAGTTTGCGTTTGTATAATGTTATCATTTGTATTATTTATTATATGCATATTTATAATTGTTTTAATAAAAAAAAAAGAGTTTAGATTTGTCCACCTGTTGGGTTTAAGATGCGACTGATTGGTTTAATGCACTTTCTGCTCAAAACACACCCATAACACATTAAGAGAATAAGCACAACCCTGTTAGACCATGCAAATTGGCTCAAACTGTATTTTTCCATCCTTAAAACAACTTTTGCACCGTGCGATTTAGACTTTGCACATAGATCACTCAAATAAAGCCCAAGTACTTTTAAGAAGCGTGGGAATCCTCATGTAAAAACTATGAAAATTTATTTAACCCACAAACTCTCACACTGCAACTTTATTTTATTTCAATCTTAACTGAGGCTTCTGCAATTACCCACAGGTCAAAGTAAAATAATTACATGAAGCAGTTCTTATACATTTATTTTTTATTAAAAATGCTGTAAAAAAAACTGTATAAACCCATCCAAACAAATATAAAAGTATACAACAGTTGACAGATCCTTTAAAAGAAATACATCCCTTTCAAAACTAATTAAAAAACAACAACAACACAATACCAAAATTTTATAATGATTTTAAAAATCCTGGAAACACAAGACAATAGAAATAAATACCACTAATTAAAAACAAATGACCAAAAGAAATTCAAATATAAATAACATGAAAATACAAAATATGATTCAAATGCAGGGAGAAAAATCATAAAACATGTTAAACATGAACAGTCCTATGGAAATGCAACAGTACATCCCCCAGAATATTTAACATCTACAGCCTCGAAATTTGTTTCCCTTTGTCCTACATGAAACTTTTCAAATCCATAGATAAAAGTGCTATACATCAGTATACATCACTTGTCATCTGCACAGACTGCAGATCCCCAAGTACATGATCTACATTAAGCATAAACAATGTATGTGTGCGTAACTAAAATGAGTAATTTAAACAGAAGTGCTATTCGTTTACATGCACTGAACATGACCATTAGCCTTCACAGACAAAGGTATATGCATGAAATGGAGCAAATAATTACAACCATACCTTGAGATAGTAGTCACTTGAAACATGTTTGTGGTGGTGGGTAAAGAGATTACACCATACACAGCTAGTTGGATTTTCCACTGAGTAAGTTTTTAAGGCCAAAGGAGAAAGCAGCACCTAAAGAGAGTCCCAAAGCTAGGAAGAAGGTCATCAGAGCACCTGCTGTTTCAGCATCTTTAGGCCTCACCAGCCTAGAAAAAAAAAGAAATGATTTGAAAAGAGCTTTGTCCTGAATCAGAAATATTCTGTTTACTGAAAACTTGATTTGGACAGTAAACAACCGGTCTTGTTTGAGGACTTACTGTGGGGCATAGCTCATGGAGAGGCAGGCTAAATATCCATTTGAAATGGCAAACAAAGACATAAGGATGATATACGCCATGTCATGGTTGAAAACGACTGGCAAATAGTTGCGAGGTTGGACATTGCAGAGCATGAGGGCTGGAATGAAAACCACTCTTGATAGTACAAAAATAGGAAAGAGTCGACTCTTCATGGAAGGCTGGGAGTTTGAGAAGTGAACAAAGCTAGATGTTAGAATAGGAATTATTTAGGCATATATTTCACTGATGGATGCTTAGACGAGACTTACCCACTGAAGACAAGAAGTCAGACTCCTGCCGATCCAGTCCATCACATTGAAGACCAAGAACGAGCACAAAGGTACGAAGATGTTGTCTAGAAGTTGAAAAGAACGTAAATTAAAGTGCTTTGAAAAGCCAAAATTATTAGCTAGACATGTTGTATGGACTCACTTTTGCCTTCAAAGAAGCCAGAGGGTTTTGTATTTATAGTAATCGCTGGGAAAACGGATAGAGTGACAGCAAACACGCAGGTCACGCATAATGCCATTACCCAAATCTACAAAAGAAGATGCAGAAATAAATTAACCAAATCCAGGTACACACACATCGTTTTAAACAATTTTATTTGTAATGAAGGGTGGGTACATATAAATATTTCACAATACCTTTCTGAAGACCTGTGGCACAGTTGACTTCTCAGTTTGCTCATGGTTGAACTCATTCAGCTTTTCACAAGCTTCCGTTTCACCGATGTCATTGAATTCATGACCAAGATCATTCAACTTCACTTTAACAGTCTCTGTAGCAAACAAAGAGATCCAACACTGTGTCTTTGCTGCACTTTCTGTAACTTGTCCAAGAATGTGAAATGTGTCGTACCTGAACCATTTGCCGATGGCTCCTTCACTGCATCTGCAGTTTCAGTGGATACTTTTTCCAAGTAAGTTTGGGCAAATCTCTAAAACACACCAATGATTTTCATTTGTTCAAAATCTGGAATTATTAGAAAAGTGTTTATTACAAATAAAACCAAGTCATGATGGGTTAGGGCACCTACCAGATGTGGAAGTAAGAGGTAACAAAACAAAGTCAGTAGAGTGGCGGCACAGGGGGTAATGAAATATCCCAGGGCTGAGCTCTCAGGGTTGGTTTCAACTATGGATTGGATAGAATGGTCAGTTTCACTCAGAGTGCAAACAGTAGCTTTACTCACCCTCGTGTCGTTCCAATCCCCTGAGACCCATGTTCATCTTCAGAAAATAAATTAATATTTTAGATGAAATCCAAGAGCTCCCTCGTCCTTTATAGATGGCAATAAACCAGAGATGTCCAGAAAAGAAACTAAAACATTCCATGTGACTTTAGTGGGTTAACTGTAATCTTATGAAGCTCCAAGAACAGAATCTTTCCTATAGGGTGCATGTTCAATAAGAGCAGTGCCTAACTGTGCCTGAACGAACTTGTTTTTAAAGTTTTTTTGGTCGCACAAAAGATTTCTCAGAGCTTCTTATGATTACAGTTGAGCTGCCGAAGAAACACGGAATGTTTTTGTTTTTTTTCTGGACTTCTAACGACCCTTTCAGTCTACGGTGAATGAGAGAGCGCCTGGATTTCATTTAAAATATTACAATTTGTGTTCTGAAGATGAACAAAGGTCTGGAGACCAAATAATTACCCACTGCAGCACGGTGGCGCAGTAGGTAGCACAATAGCCTCACAGCAAGTAGGTCGCTGGTTCGAGTCCTGGCTGGGTCAGTTGGCGTTTCTGTGTGGAGTTTGCATGTTCTCCCCTTGTTTGTGTGAGTTTATTCCGGGTGCTTTGGTTTCCCCCACAAGTCCAAAGACGTGCGCTCTAGGGGAATTGGGTAGGCTAAATTGTCCGTAGTGTATGAGTGTGTATGGATGTTTCCCAGTGATGAGTTGCAGCTGGAAGGGCATCCGCTGCGTAAAACATATGCTGGATAAGTGTGCGGTTTGTTGCGATGTGGCGATCACAGATTAATAGAGGGACTAAGCTGAAAATAAATGAAATCAATATTTTGTGTCAAGTTTAGTGGCAAGTAGGCAGGCGTCATTTGGTTTTATTTTGCATAACTTAATTTGTAAACTAATTACATTTGTTTTCGTTGCATACAGTATATGGATTTCTTTAGTTGTTACCAATATCCAGGGGAAAACGAGAACTTTATAAACATGTATTTTGAGAAATACTCATTCATTCATTTATTTTCTTTTCAGCTTAGTCCCTTTAGTAATCTGGGGTTGCCACAGCGGAATGAACCACCAACCTATCCAGCACATGTTTTACGCAGCAGATGACCTTCCAGCCGCAACCCATCTTTGGGAAACACCCATACACACTCACAGACTACAGACAATTTAGCCCTCCCAATTCACCTGTACCACATGTCTTTGGACTGTGGGGGAAACCAGAGCACCCGGAGGAAACCCACGCGAATGCAGGGAGAACATGCAAACTCCACACAGAAACGCCAACTGACCCAGCCGAGGCTCAAACCAGCGATCTTCTTGCTGTGAGGCGACAGCACTACCTACTGCGCCACTGCATGACCCTGAGAAATACTCATTTTTAAATACTTATTTTCCTTGCTGTATATTATCCCATTATATTTATTGTCATATTTGGCCAAGAACGTAGATATTCTGGTACTTACAGATATTTGAAAACAGCATGGCAAGACCAGAGAAGATTCCCGCCACTGCCTGTCCACTCATGAACACGGAGCTGAATCTCGGAGGAAGTTTCCCGACCAAACCAAAAAGACTACCTTGCAGAATGGCCCCAAACACTGTGCAAAATGGATGAGTTTCATCAGATTATTTGCTTAGGATGGGGAATTGAGCACACTATTCTATTTAAAATGAAAAGGGGAATGTGAATATACTGTATCTGCGGCATCTATAATAAACTTTAAAATTATGACACATACTGTTAATAAACCAGATGGTTGCCATGGTAATGGAAAAGAAACGGTCCCGGTCCATATCAACTTTCACTAAAATGGCTGTGAGAATGAAGAGAAGTAATATAGCAACCATGCTGCCAGCAATCCGGATCTTTTCTGCAATGCTACATAAACAAGAGGGAACAAATTGGTCATGATTATACAAATGATCATAACTATATGTATTCAACTGTTTGCAGCATTGCAGCTACATGTTGTTTGAACCGAATACTCACTGCTGGTATAGAATGGAGTTGAGGAGCGTGAATAGCAGTAAGGGAAGCTGGGCTAGCAGCACACTGTTGTTACTAAACATATACGAGTCTGGCTGAGTGGAATTACCATTTTTCAAACGGTCGGTAAAATACTGCAAACAAAAAAGCAAGAGTTTGAGCATGTGCGATTTAAAGATGAAGCACCTAAAGCTTAACCCTAAAGCAGGAGTTCTCAACCTTTTTTACTTCGGGGCCCACTTCTTTCTCCGATCAGTTTTTGAAGGCCCTGTCTGACATTTTCCCCAAAATGTTTGTATGAAATGCTCTTTAAACTTTTATTTAATTACATAAAACTATAATATTTATATATTCATTCATTCATTCATTCTCTTTTAGGCTTAGTAACTTTATGAATCTGAGGTTGCCGCAGCAGAATGAACCGCCAACTCATCCAGCGTTTTTTTTTTTTTCCGCAGTCGATGCCCTTCCAGTTGCAACCCATCACTGAGGAAAAAAAAATAGATATATATGGGAGACGCAGTGGCACACTAGGTAGTGCTGTCATCTCACAGCAAGAAGGTTTCTGGTTCGAGCCTTGGCTGGGTCAGTTGGCATTTCTGTGTGGAGTTTGCATGTCCTCCCTGCATTTGCGTGGGTTTCCTCTGGGTGCTCTGGTTTCCCCCACAGTCCAAAGATATGTGGTTCAGGTGAATTGGGAAGGCTAAATTGTCCGTAGTGTATGAGTGTGAGTGTGTATGGATGTTTCCTGGAGATGGGTTGTGGCTGGAAGGGCATCCGCTGTGTAAAACATGCTGGATAAATTGGCAGTTCATTCCACGGTGGCGACCCCAGAATAATAAAGGGACATATATATATATTCATTCATTTTCTTTTCGGAAAGAAACCGTCAACAGGGAGATTGCAAAAGACCAGCCTCTGCTTTAAACTGGACTGACTGAATTTCTACTATTAAATATCTACTATTCAAAAATATACAGACAAATGTAAAATACAGAAAAACACCCTAAATCTGTTGTAACGCATCGATCTGATGGCGGTTGAGTTTGCAGCTGGATATTATTGGGAGATCGCTCACAGGAACAGTGAACAGCTAAGCCAGAGCACGTCTGAAGCTCATATGCAAGTTTATTTTACATTCTATAGCAGAAACATCATTGAGCCTCGCTAGATCCTCCTGTATGGGCACGCGACCATTATAAAACACTCACAGGACATTCATTTGGACAACTATGTGGATATATTAAATAGTTCACACAAAAATACAGAAAGACTTTCATTTTCACTTCACGCAGAGTTTGTGAATGAACAGATTTACGTGTACAAGTTGCAGACGTGATTATGAGGCTGTTTTTGCGCCGAGTTTGAAGTTATCAATCAGAGAACAGGAGAAAGTGCATTACTTCCATCATTTTAATAAAGCATATTATTAATGAAATCCAAAATTTTTAGTATAATATTGAGAGGTAATTTTATGCTATCTTGTGGCCCACCTGCAGGATCGCTGAGGCCCACTAGCCCACAGGTTGAGAATCCCTTACCTAAAGTATTTATTAGTAAATGTCTAATAGTCTTACCGTCATTGCAGTTATGAAGAAGTTCCATGGAAGCAAAGTTCCCATTCCCAGCAGGAAAAAGATCACAGCCACAAGGCCACTGTCAAGGTTATAGAGACAGTTATGCTATATAATGTCTTCAATTAGTACAACAATGTAATGAAATAATTATATTATCATTTGTTTCTGAATAACTCAGCAATTTCGCCAGTAAATCAGTTGTCATCATAACTCTACTCACCCTTTATCCAATGCTCCCTTACAAATCCTCATTTTGAAATGTGCTGAGAAAAACAAAAACAAGTTACAGTTTGGGAGTTAGATCATGAACCATTATTGACATTAAAACAGTCATATGATATATTTCATAACAATGTAAATAGCGACATCTGCTGGATACACGTGTGAACTAATCAAACTAACTTGTTTACAGCCTTTTTTATTTACATAAACTGATGATAAATTCATCTTATTAACTATCATTTGTTTTGGGATTGTAGAAGACCCAAGACTTTGATTCTGTATGCTTTTTAATAAAAAACATTGATTGAGAGGGGAAATTAAATTCGATTTCACTACTTGAATTTATCATTGCATATAGTTTTTATTTTAAGCCAGCTGGCCTATAAATCCATATCTGTTTGATTAAATTACATTAATTTCTTTGAGGATAAACGAATCATTCACCCCAAAATGTAACTTTTCTAACCATTTACTCAAGTGCAAAGCTTTGAGTTTCTTTCTAATGATGAAGTAAAAAAAGCAAAGAATCAAAATACTATGAAAGTCGATGGCTACTAGTTTCCAACATTCTTCAAAATTCAAAATATGTATTGAACTGAATAAGGACTGAATAAGGTTTAAAACAAGTACCGTATATATATATATATATATATATATATATATATATATATATATATATATATATATATATATATATATATATATATAACATTCATAATATAATATATGCATACATTCAATACCGATTATTCTACATTAACATACATTCTATCCTATAAATTTCATACAATACTTTGTCTATATCATTTTTTTAAATAAATAAAAATAAATATGTCTATTAACAATATTGTAAAAACAACACTTAAAGCACATTGACCTAAAAATCGCATAAGAACAATACTAAAACTATACAATAAAGCGCGGTTTAAAAAAACGCGGTAAATTTCTTTTCCGCATGTCGTCATCAGACCCTCTCACACTAGCTTGCGTTTGGTTTACAAGAATAAATAAATAAAAACGCGCGCCAAAAAAGGATTGCGTTCTCTAGACGTGAACGCGTGAAAACATGTTGATGTTATTGAATTACTGAGTTTCATAAACAACCTAGACACGTGAATAAAAATTAAATTTACATGAAAGTTCTGTCAGAATTTCATCATCATAACTTAAATGTCATACTACTATTTCATAAATCAAACGTCACTTAAAATCTAAAGACATGTATAAAGCAATGCCCTCCAAGCACTAATGTCAGGGTTACTCACAAAAATGCTCTTCTTTCACGTCTTCAATAAGCGCGAGCTGCGACTCTGATGATTTCAAAGCTTTCCCGCCTTCACCGACCGCCCAGCTACGTAGTTACCACGTGTCACTTGACGTTTTTCCTCAGTAGTGCATGGGAAGTGATGCTTTCATTTTTTATCGGTTCATTTTTGGCCGTCTGTGTTAGAATTGATCGTTCACAGTGTTAAACCAGCTATCATTAAAACATTTTCAATATGTAATGTATTAACATAAACATTAGTCCATACGATAATGCTTTTTGGTATTGCAAATGCACATATTATAATATTCGCTCGAGGCCAAGTAGTAGGCTAGTTTGAGAATCCGTGAAGTAGCCTAGCTTGTTATTAATAAATAAATTTGCAAAGTAAACAACAACACAAGTTTTTTTTATGTTTTGTTTTTTACGTTCGACATTTTTAAATGAATTAATGTTCAACTAATGCTGATATGGCTTAAATTAATCAGGTAGCCTATGTGTAGGGGAGACCTGGGATTGCTGTAAGGTCAGTTGTAACACTTCCAAAGTCCAAAAGGGACTACAAATCAGCGGATTCACTTCACATATTAGACCTCCACATTTGAAAAAGTTGACCCATGTGGCAAACAGCAGGTGCTAACTACATTTTAGCTAATAAAGTAATATGTTTTACTTCAATTATTTTGGGGATACCAATGCCAGATTTAGTTAAACCAAAGTTAAATGTCATTTGTGTCTCTGTGTAGATATTTTAATGCGTATTGTTGCTGCTAATGTTTAAGCTGTTGGCTGTAAGGAAAGCATGGCTACAAGACTTTTGGTTAGTAACATCAGTGAAATGTGAACCACCAAGCCCAAACAGATTTAAAACTATATTTCTATGATTACATTTCATTATTCCTATAGGTCTTGGAAGAGAAAGACCTCAAAGCCAAAATACATTTGAGTTCAGTTGAGAATACAGTTGAGTGTTTGACCCCAGCCTCATGAAGCCCGCAAACACAAATAATGTTCAGTGGTTGAACTGATGCACGTTTTGTTCAGCTTTGCAACAGAGACACACACCAATTATACTGAAAACTCGGTGCTGAATTAAAAGCTTTAACATTTTTAAATCATAATTCTTATTTTATACTATTAAATCTCACCCTGGTGGAAATCATAGTGCTGTACATATCACTAACCCAGACTATGGGATCAACGTTTGTAACATTTCACTCCTGTTTGAAACTAAACTGCATTTTCTGATTGTGCTGCAAAGATAACAGTGATGCCATTTAAGAGCAGACACATGTAACTACCCAGCAAACAATTATGTGTTTAATAGACGACTAATAGACATCTAAATGTAGACAGATTGGCTAAAAGGCTAAACTTGGGCTGTCAGTGAAAATCTAACAGACATCAGAATAGCCCAAAACAAATAAACAGACTTTATATATGTAGTTATTTATTTTGTTTAATTGATGACTAATCTAGTTTTGGCCTATTCTTAGACGTCTATTAGATTTTCACTGACAGCCCAAATTTAGCCTTGTTTTAGCCAAGACGACTAAGTTTAGACATCTATTACACATCTATTAGACATCTTTTAAAATCAAATAAATGCTTGCTGGGTAGTTTCAATCAAATTTTTAATGCATTGGTTAAAGATCTCAAAGATGTAAAGAGAAATATAAAAATGCTATCCCGGTCTCCCACATTTGGTCATGTATAAAAAAACTAGAAAGATATTTCTTCATTCTTGACCTCAAAATATTGGCTGTCCCTCTATTTAACCTAGTCTTATCTTTAAAACAAATGCTGGGCTGCTTTAATCAAGCATTGTCAAATCCGGACAAACTCAACCAATAGGTTATTTTTATTAATATATTTAAATTGAACCTAACGTTTGTGTTTGTCCATATGGACTGAATGTTAAAACACCATATCTTAGGGCCTAGGGTATCTCGCTTTCTATTACTTTTTGGTCTGTATTGAAGCCAAGGATTAACAAAAACACATGCAGAGCCATGTTTATCATTGCCAGCACAGTCAATAAAAAATTGTTTGGTTCCAAAGATAAGTCTTCTGCCTTTATAGCCACATTGGAGCTTTACTAAATGATTTAAACTGTAAATTTAAAGAAATAAGTGTTTTCAATGAGTTGTTCAAAGAGTAAAAAACTGTAATCCCACCCCCCCCAACCTTATATTAATAAACTCTAATTGTCTCGAATGAAAGATTATAATTATATATCAGAGTATAAATCGATATTCACACATTTAGCTGGTGTTTATGTATCTGTCCAGGAATTTTGAAAAAGCAGACAGAATCCTTTGATGTTGTAATAGAATAATTATCTAATGACCCCTTTTTTTGGTTTGAGCTGCTCTCTGAACCCAACAACAAATAATTTGGCTATTGCTGCTATTAATCCTAAAGGTACAGTCTTCTAGCAATTCATTATCTATATTTTGACTAGATGATTGCAGTTGGATTAACATAGCTGGGAGTTTTTGTGACTATATCTTTTAAAAAATATATACTGTATCAGTGTCGGTAATTACTTTGTTGTGTATGACGGGAAATTGATTCTCTTTATTTGACTTGAGGTTAAACATTGACCACTGAATGTAAATAAAACCCCTTTGCTGACCCCACTATAAAAATGACCCCCTGACGGTTTGCTTCTGTGTTTTTGTGCCTCATCTGAAGTCTTCTAATGACCAGCATGGAGTGTGGGCAGCGGTTGAAGTGGTTAATACTTGCACTGATATGTCCTCTCACTACAGGTAGGTTTTATTTGCTTAATCAAGATGAATGCATTCTGTAATATAGACCTTCTCCAATTCCAATAATCTGTTCATAGGTGCTCCATCCGGAGATGGTTCATGTCCCAAAGAGAATCTAAGCATTGCAGGAGGGAGTTTTGCTCTTTCTAATGGCTATTCAGATGGGAGTCTTCTGACATACATTTGTCCAGATGAACAATACCCATCTATTCCATCACGTCGTTGTCAATTTGGAGTTTGGACTCCAAAGACCAGCAGCAGAAAAACAGCTGAGTGCAAAAGTAAGAAATAGGACATCACTTTGTATCTTTATATCATGAATAAATGCTTGATCTATTTAATAGTTTTATTAAACTCTTCTACAATGTTTGTTCATGTTTTTATCTTAGAAATCACATGTCCTAATCCTCGTGTTTTGGAGAATGGAGAGGTGGGTCCATATCAAGAGAGGTACTATATAAATGACGTAACCACTTACTCGTGTAGTTCTGATTATAACTTTCGTGGCTCGAAAGTCCGGGTTTGCCAGCCTAATGGGAAGTGGAATGGAAGCACGCCAATTTGTGGACGTGACTGTGAGTACCATCACCATTTAATTTCAGTGTGTAAAGCCATTTCATCAAGCTTTTTTGCACTATTTTTAGACATCTATTCGATTTGTCTGTTAGATGTCTTTAAAACACAAAATAGCTTTTTTATATATTATTTTCCTTATTATTTAGCCAACATTTTCCATTGGTCCACAAATTTTAGCCTTGTTTCTGTCTCACAGCTGATCACTGTCCTGATCCTGGCGTTCCCCCTGGTAGCAGTCGAACAGGCAACGTGTTTAACATTGATGATGAAGTCACGTACCACTGTGACAGTCCACTGACCCTGATTGGTTCCAAAGTACGAAAGTGTCAGGATGGTAGCCAGTGGACAGGAACAGAGCCACAGTGCTACGGTGAGTAACTGCTACAACTGATACTGTTACTGCTAGTAACTGAAGTTGGGAAATCATGTGCTTTTATGGACTTGTGTTCTGAGAAAAAAAGACATTGAGTTTATAACCCCTTAATGTTGTGGTGTGATTACTGTACAGCTGATTTCACATACGACACTGCAGTGGAAGCAGCTGAAGCTTTTGGCAATTCTCTAAAGACAACTCTAACAGTTCAACAAGAGTTTACAAATGGTACATTTAATCACAGATACATTTTTTTTATCATAATTAATCACTTTAATGCAGGGGTCACCAATCTTGTTCCTGGAGGTCCGGTGTCCTGCAGGGTTTAGCTCCAACTTGCCTCAACACACCTGCCTGTGTGTTTCAAATATACCTAGTAAGACCTTGATTAGCTTGTTCAGGTGTGTTTGATTAGGTTTGGAGCTAAAATCTGCAGGACACCGGACCTCCAGGAACAAGTTTGGTGATTCCTGCTTTAATGCAAAAACTGCTTTTTAAGCACAGTTTAAACATGAACACTGTGCTCCTTCTTTCTTCAGATCAGCATGGGAAGAGAATATCTTTGGATAAGGGTGGAAAACTTGATATCTACATTGGTGTGGATGCATCTGACAGCATTGACCCAAAGGATTTTGACAAAGCAAAACAAATCATTAAAACACTCATAGAAAAGGTATGTCAGTTCTAAAATAATTTGAATGAACACATGACCCATGTAGTGATGTAGTAACTTCACTTTTTTAGCACACTTATTTAGTCTACACTCTGAAAATAAAGTTTAATGACTGGTTTTCTGTTTATTTACATGTTCAAATTATTGGATATTTTAACCAAATCCTCAATGCTCTTTCTCCAAAGATTAGTTATTATGAGGTCTCTCCGAACTATGAGATCCTGATGTTTGCTACGAATGTTGATCAGATAGTTAAAATGAGGGACTTCAAAACCAACAAAGAGGCAAGAAACATCTTGAAGGTTTTTGAAGATCTGGACAATTTTAATTACAACAGTAAGTATTCTGATTGTATGTCTTGGAGTTGTTTTATGACATAAAATGCAAATCACACATTTAACATACAGGCTCATGTTTTGGATTACACAAATAAAAATATGTCGTATAATATAAAATGCTATTATATGTGTATGTGGTTTTCACCACATAAGGTATAAGAGACACACAATGAACACGTCATCAGAAATGACTGCAATTAAGTCTGGTTTCACTTTTAAAATAAAGACTACAATATTAATGTGACACATTAAAATATTTTAATAGCTCACCAAATCTATAATATTACATTTAACTGTTACCCAGGGGAACAAAACGGTTACTAAAGTAACACTCGTTCCCCGAGAGGGAGAACAGAAATGCTATGTGGAAACTTCCACTATCAGGATTTCGTCAGAAACCAATCATTTGAAAGAGTATAAAAACTATGAAGCACCGGAGTGGACAAAAGTCAAGCGAACGCAGAGAGCCCGAGTACGTGCAAGAGAAACCGAATGTGTGCGAACGAGACTGAATGCGTGCACGAGAGAGGCAGAAAGCTGGTGCGCGAGAGAGGCCAAATGCCGGCACGAGAGAGGCCGAATACTGGCGCATGAGAGAGACCGAATATTGGCAACCGAGAGAGACCGAGAGACTATTAAAGTTACTATTATTAATTACTATTACTAACTTATATGTTTACTAATTTGTTTCCATGGATTCTATTTATTGAAAAGATGGTATGTTTTGTTAATACAATTGTAACGTTTGTGAAGTTATAATTTGCACTTTATTTAAGATAATTTGAGCAGTTTTGCTGACTTTAAAATGCTATTTATTACTCAGGTGTGTCCTAAAAAATATTGAAAGTGATCATGTAAATTAAAAAAAAAAATGTGAAAAAAATTTATTAATATCTTGAAAAATGCATTTATACGTAAACAGTGTATTAAAATTTGAGCAGATATGTTGAGCACCATTAGGACACTATTATATTTTAATATGTAATAATTCATCAGGCCTGTATTATAACAAACTGATACATTACCTTTTCTTTATATGGGTCATTAATCAAAGGCTATAGAATACTATAAAGGGGCTTTGGTTTTATTCTGAGTTTTAATTTAATTAATTTTAAAATATCCAATTAATATACAATTGGAACAGGAGAGGAAATTCTGTGTACTCGCTGATGTGATGACAGCTCCAATTTTTTTTATTATAGCGCTTTTGCAGTAGGCTACTGCAGTGCAATAAAATAATAAAACGTAATATTAGATGTTTAATCATGTTGGAAAATGAAAGCTTGAACAAAAGTTTATGTTTTTGTGTTTATGTTAAATCTCTCTCAATTTAAATCTGTATCACTAAAACATTTGTAATTGGGTCATTCCTACTATTCGGTGCCATTTGTGTTCCCAAGGCATTACATGGTACAAAATATTTAAAAATGCAATTAAAAAATCCTCAAAGCTTGTCTGATAGGAGTATCCCATTTCCACAACAGGACACAATGATGAGTACTCAAAATGACATAAAATGTAAAATAATTACTCTATATTCAGTACAGGAAGCTGAATTGCCATGCCTTTAATCAATTGATTATAGTAACTTTAATGTCGGCCTCTTTCGCGTGCCAGTACTTGGCCTCTCTCGCGTGCACTCAGCCTCTCTAGCCTCCACTCGGTCTATCTTGCGTGCCAATACTCGGTCTCTCTCGTGTCCACTTGGTCTCTCTTGCGCACCAATACTCAGTCTTTCTCGCGTGCACTTGGCCTCTCTCACTCACTCAGGCTCTCTGCATTCGCTTGACTTTTGTCCACTCTGGCGCCTCATAAAAAACGGGCCAAAGAAATGCCAAATGAATTGACGGCGTCCGTGTAAACACAGCTGACAGCAATCACAATCACTCGTGAATAAAGATGCCAGCTGTGCATCGCAGAGTCACCTTTTCTAGCTGAAAAGTCAAACATAACATTTCCGTTCCCCCCTCGGGGAACAAGGGTTACTTTAGGAACCATTTCGTTCCCCAGTGGGAGGGATACTTCCACTATGGGGAAAACATGCAGTTGTGAAAAGCATGCAGTCCTGATAGGGAGGATTCTGCGGAGGCCACCTGCTGCCCAAATGGGGAGACCTGGTGGCAAGAAGACATCTGCACTAACCCTGAGAAGGGGGAGTACACATATGAAAGATGGTTAGCGGGGAAGGAAGACATGGGCCCACCTATGAGGGGGAACTATACCGTGGCTGAGTGAAGCATATGGGATCTCCAGTTGGGAACACGCATAGCAGGCACCTATACCCAAAACACAGGCTGACCAGCAGACATGCCTACAACGTAATGGGCCAGGCACCTGACTCCTCCACTGAGTCGGGTGCTGGGGGCCTCGGCGGAACTCTGTGGGGTTCACCACATAGGGAACTCAACTGAACAGAGTGAAAAAAGCGCACGTATCTCTGTGTTAGAGAGAAAGGCGTGGCCAGCGTGTTACACCACCAAACCGAATTTGCTCATTCACCGGAGTTCACCAGCACACGTGAGGAAACGGCTTCACTCGAAGATGATAAAATCTCACAAATGTATTATATGTTGCCCAGCCCGCAGCTCTACAGATATAATTTAGAGAGGCACCGCATGTTAACGCCTAGGAAGAAGCGCTGCTCCTAGTGGAGTGCACTTTCTCTCCCGGGGGACACGGCTCGCCTTGGCTCTGATAAGTGAGGGAGATGGCATTCACTATCCAGTGGGCCAACCTCTGATTGGATACGGCACTTCCCTTCTGCCAATAGCTTTAACAGATAAAGAGCTGCTCAGAGGATCTAAAGCTCTGAGTGCGGTCCACATAAATGCGCAGAGCGTGAACTGGACACAGCAATAAAAGGGCATGTCCGGGGTCCTTCTCGGAGAGAAGTACACCACACAATAGACTCCACTACAGGGCCTAGGCATGTCTTGTAGAGGGTGCTCTAGCCTGAGTGATGGTGTTAACCAGCGAACCAGTTGGTCACCTAAGTCTTCCACACTCCATCTATGGACCACACGTGAGGTTTCAGAGATCTGGGCAGCGGTGCCTGTTGTTGCCTGTCCTAGAGAAGAAGGTGCTTATTCAAAGGCATATGCCAGGGAGGGTCTGTCACAGCTGGACATAACAGCTGGAAAGCCGGGGCTGGAGCCCCCATTTTCCTGGGCATGAACTGCCATGAGAGCACATCGGCCACACAGTTGAGTTCGCCAGGGGATAAGAATGGCACGCAGCGATTCCCGCTGTATATGACTCCAGAGGAGCAGACGGCGAGTGAGCTGAGACATACGGCAAAAGCAGACACCCCCCATGCGGTTGAGATACACCATCGTTGTCGTGCTGTCCATCCTGGTCAGCACAGGTTTCCCCTCTAGGGTTTTCTCCACAGACCCGCAGCTGCATGCCCGCAACACACCTCCTTCCAGCGCGTACTGGAAGCATCCGTCAGAATAACAACATGCCTGGACACTTATTCTAGAGGCACACAAGCCTGTAGAAACGCAGGGTCCATCCAGAGGCTGAGGGTGCGGGGACACAGCATAGTGGCAGTCACTCGGTGCATGTCCACCTGCCATGTGTGTCTGGGGACTCGATCATAAAGCCAATGCTAAAGCGGTCTCATATGAAGCAACACCAGCAGCGAGATGGCGGCTGCAGATGCCATATGCCCCAGGAGCCTCTGAAACAATATCAGTGAGACCACAGTTTTCCTGTCGAACTGTCTCAGACAGGTCAGCATCAGCTCAGTGCGCTCTTGGGGTAGGCGCGCTGTCATGGTGATCGGGTCCAGCTCCAACCCGAGAAAGATATGCTCTGCACGGGAGCGAGCCTGCTCCTTTCTCGGTTGACCCAAAACCCCAACAGGTCGAGGTGCCGGAGCACCCAGTCCCTGTGCATAACCAATTAATGCCACGAACTATAAAAAGCCAATCATCGAGATAATTGAGTATGCAGATGCCCACAAGCCGAAGGGGCGTTAGGGCATTCTCCGTGAGCTTGGTGAAACCCACGGAGACAGGGAGAGCCCGGAAGGGAGGACTTTGTACTACCATGCTTGACCCCCGCACTCAAACCTCAAACTGCTGGTGGCATGGGAAAATGGAGACATGAACATACGTTTCCTTCAGGCCTATCGCTGCAGACCAATCCTGAGGACGAACACACCGGGGGATGAGCATGTGCTTCAGTATGAGCATTCTGAGCGGCTGCTTGTAAGGCAGCGGGTCAAAATGCACAGAACTAGGATTGGTCATAACCCACCGCGCTTTTAGGGTACGATGAAGTACAGAATAAAAAAGCCCATGCCTCATCTCGGCTGGAGGGACCGGCTTGATTGCATCCTTCGCATGGAGGAGAGCCATCTCCTCGTGCAAGACAGGGATGGACACAGGACTGACCTGGGTGTAATACACGCCTGTGAATTTGGGGGACCGTTTAGTGAACTGAATTGCATAGCCGAGTCTGATTGTCCGAATGAGCCATCGCGATGGGCTGAGCAGTGCTAACCAGGCTGGCAGAGCCCACACGAGTGACATCATCGGAGCCATCACTTATGCACCAGCGGTAGGGCAGCTTGAGATAGGAGAGCTCCCCCTGGGAGGCGCACGTCCCGAGGAAGAGCGGAAAATAAGAGGTTAATGATATGGCCCTCCGCCAGGAAAAGAGCAAACCATATCATATCATATCATCAAACCATATCATCATATTCCATATCCGGAGTCTCACTTACCACCCCCTGGAGCGAGGAAGTGGGTCCGAATTGTTATCGGAAAATGACAGCCCACCCTCCGATGCAGCGATGGACATCTGGTCCACAGTGTCATCGAGTGAGAGGGCGCTCTTCCCGGAGGATGGATCACTTCTCTCACTTGAAGCTTGGATGGAATGCACTGAGGAATGGGAGGCCCGCAAGCCTGAAGGCAGTGGATTGACCCCCACTGTAGCCCTTAGATCTGCCCGAGTGCAAGAGCAAGCCACAATCTTAGCTGCACAACAGACATGCCAACGCAGTGATGGCATGCGCTGCCTGCGAGCACTACATTAATATGCTGAACCCCCAGACATGCAACACAGTGCTCGTGCCCATCATCCGTGGACAGGGTTCCACTGCATCCTGTTGCTCTTTTAGAAAACTTGTTCAGTTACTCACCACTCTAGCAGAACCGGACCAGAGAATGCCCAGGCAAGGAAGAATAGACCCAGCTCAACCATCTGCCAACACTCTGTGCTCGTGAGAAAACAGCTTGTCAAACACCGGCAGCTTTTTTGTGCACTCTCTTTCTCGAAGGAGTTTTGGAGGAACCGAAGACTCTTTCAGTAGTATGAAGCTCTGAATGTGAATACTTGACTCTGCGATGCCCGCTGATGCCACCAATTCATTGGTATTTCATTGGCCCATTTTTATACTGTCGTGTGTTCTTTGTTTTGGTTTTGCTTTGGCCTATGTTTATGTGTGGGAGGAATGAGCGACGACAATGTCTTTTCCGAGTAATGTTTACTTAACGTCTTGAACACGTAGATAACCAGTTTACTCACACAGTACAAGTGACGAGTGACATAAAAACAGTGGGGCTTGTGTACAACTTGTAATGTGAGTCAATATTGGGGCCATCATCATTTGCAGTTGCTCATTATTCTTATTTTGGTTTTCGAGCATTGTCTTAAGCCAGTCTGGGGGCTGGTTGGAATGAGGGACTGCTGCCATAGCTTCATCACACAATTCTTCTTGAGACATATTGTCATTTATTATATATATATATAAAGCATGCAAGCAACTTCTCTAATCTCTCAACTTCCTGTACACACACAACTCAGCACATACTCTCTGATTGACATGACTAACAGCCAATGCAAATGGAAACAGAATAAACACATGAATAGGCTTAAAGAGACCATGCTCTCTTTACTACAATACTCTTTCAGATGATTGGTTTCTGATGGAATTCCCATAGTGGAAGTTTCCACATAGCATTGAAGTTCCTCTCCCGCAGGGGAACCTGTGTTTTGCAGCTAGATGGCGCAATTGGCCGTCAGAGTCAATATTCCTGAAAAGCAGTGTCATATGTAGGAATAATTGACAACAGGCCATAGAATTATTAGAATGTAATGCACACCTGAGGTATTAATGCAGAGTGGCCTTAACAACTCAGGTCTGCATTACTTGGAACCGCTCAAGGGTGAGTAATAGTTCAACAGTCTGTTGAGAATTATTCAGCTTATATGTTATCATATGACAGATATTGTATTTAATGACATTTTTCAGGTTTTTGTTCTTAAAATGCTCCTGTATGTACGTACTAGTTTCTCACACAACTTTTTTTATTAATTCATTCATTTTCTTTCGGCTTAGTCCCTTATTTATCAGGGGTTGATGAACCACCAACTATGCCAGCATATGTTTTATGCAACGGATGCCCTTCCAGCCACATGTCATCACTGGGAAACACCCATACACTCTGGCATTCACACATACACACACACACACACACACACACACACACACACACACACACACACACACACACACACACACACACACACACACACACACACACACACACACACACACACACACATACACTACGGCCAATTTAGATAATCTAATTCACCTATACCGCATGTCTTTGAACTGTGGGGGATAAACCCGGAGGAAACCCACGCCAACACAGGGAGAACATGCAAACTCAGAAATGTTCAGACTCAGACACAGAATAGTGATATGGAACTGTAATGTGTTCAAGACCACCCAAGAACTACCTAAGCTGTGCGGTTCCCTGAAAATAAATGCACACCTTAGAATATTCATTGGCCAATCAGAATCAAGCAATCAACAGCACCATAGTATAAATACATGCTCACAACTGTCAAAATGCAATGAAAACAAAACAACAGTCTTTAAATCAGGGGTCCCCTGGGCCGTTTGCGGCCCCCTTCCTCCTCCATCCGGCCCGCGCAACTGACGTGAAAATATAACAAGATTCGGCCCACCAAAACATATATTTTTGAATCACTATCATTGGTGTGTAGTCACATATAGCCACTGGTGGTTTTGACCCACCTTCTACTGGACGTTTAAAGTGCTGCAATATGTTCGGGTTACTTTCAGTTTCTCCCAGCATGTGGTTGAGAGTAGCGCATATGAATATTATTTCTGGGGCTGATTTAAACATTGAAATATATGTCCGTAAGTGCTCTGATTTTACTAAAGTTCTATTTTTGAAAATATTCAAGGGTCATTTGATTATAATTAGTTTTATTAGTTTATATAATTAGTTTAATTAGTTGTATTGTGTTGTACAAACACATCTCCATGGCTTACACGTTATGATGGTGTTGTAAATATGATCCTTTTGCTAATAAATTCAGATGGTCTCATTTTATATAGATTTATATAAAAAATGTGCATTAGTAAAATTTGACTAAATATCCCCCCCCCCCCCCTTGTTGTAGTTTTACCCAAAAAAAGAAAGATATTGAGAAATAATTGCCAGTAAAGTCACTAAAGTTACCCAAATTAGCAATTGATTGGGACAGAATAATAATAGTTATTATTATGCCTGTTATTAAATTGTAGTATTCTCATAGCAATTTAAACTATCCCTTCAATTTGTACAATAAGGAACAAAAAGAAGGAGCTTTGACTGCATTCACTCTGGGGTAGAATGTCTGAGTGCATCATTTACATCAGGTTTCCACTTTTTTTCTTGGGCTCGGATGTTAGAGCGGCCCTCCTGTGAATTGTCAGTCACTGATATGGCCCCCTGCCAATTTGAGTTTGAGACCCCTGCTTTAAATGGATGCACAAGATCTTGTCACTAGTTCTGCACACAAAAACTATTTGAGGTCATAAACCTGCCAAATGTCTTGAAAAAAAAACATCTGAACAGTGTCTTTAGGTTACTCTGCTCCATTGTATTATTAGAGAATGCACACCTGTGGTGTAACCATCACCTTGAGTGTCAATTATTTTTCAATAATTCAACAGTTCATTGTCAATTATTCCTTACTTTTTTCATGGCCTGTTGAAATTCTTGCTTCTGATTGGCTGGAATGTGTGCATTAGATTTGTTAAAGCGCACAGCTTGTTCCAGTTTCGATCAGAGTTCATAAATGTTGTAGTTTCAGTTTAAAATATGAATTTTATTATAAATATGCTGTCACTTTGTTATGAAGCGGACAGGAGACAGAGGTAAGGAAACGTTAGGGTGTTTATTAAATGACAACAAGGAGCACATGAAGGATAGCCAGGAGGATCAGGAATGATGTTGGGGTCTTTTCCTCCGTGGCTGGGTAACAGGAATACACGAGGATGGACAGCACACACCAGATACAGCTGACAGAGGATGACACAGACTTGGAAGGACTGGAAGACAGGACGATTCGGGTGGACCAGGAAGACTAGGAGGAATACAAAGAGAACAGGTAAGTAAAGCGTTTGTTTTAGCTGAGGATGACTACGCTGAGTGGTCGCTCAGTTGTCCGCTTTCGTCGAGACGAGCCCGGACAATGAGCGACTGGAGTGCTGTGCTTTTATCTGGTGCTCGTGAATGTGATGCAGCTGTGTGCTCATTAGAAGTCAGGTGATGGTGATCTTCGTGAGTGGGGATCGTGAGAGCCTGACCAATCCGTGACAGTACCCCCCCTCCCCAGGGCCCGCTCCTGAGGGCCGACACCTCCGACGCCGTGGTGGTCTCCCTCTGCCTCTAGGCGCTGGGAACTCAGGGTGGCTCTCATGAAACTCCACCATGAGACTAGGATCGAGAATATCAGCTCTGGGAACCCATGTCCTTTCTTCGGGGCCGTACCCTTCCCAGTCCACCAGGTACTCCAACTGGCCACCACGACGTCGGGAACGCAAGATCTCCTTCACTGCGTAGACGGCTCCTTCTTCTAGGAGCAGTGGAGGAGGGGGTTCCTCTTCGTGGTCAGGCTCTGTGGAGGGAAGAACAGGATCGTGATAGGGTTTCAGGAGTGATACGTGGAAAGTAGGGTGAATACGGTAGTGAGAGGGTAATTGTAGTTTGTAGGTGACGGGGTTAACCTGTTCCACGATGGTGAAGGGACCAACAAATCGGGGACTTAACTTGCGAGAGGGCAGTCGCATGCGTATGTCCCGGGTGGATAGCCACACCTTTTGTCCGGGTGTGTATCTGGGTTCTTCAGACCTTCTTCTATCGGCGGTTACCTTGCTTCGACGGACTGCCCTCTGCAGATGTTGATGAGCCTCGTCCCAGACTCTCTCGCTCTCCCGGAACCAGTGATCCACTGCGGGGACATCAGATGGTTCGCCATCCCAGGGAAAGAGCGGTGGTTGGAAGCCCAGGACGCACTGGAATGGCGTGAGTCCGGTGGAGGGTTGCCGCAGTGAATTTTGGGCATATTCTGCCCAGCCCAAATACTGGCTCCAGGAGCTCTGGTGACCACTGCAGAAGGTCCTCAGGAACCGTCCCACCTCCTGAATCTTCCTCTCTGTCTGCCCGTTGGTTTGGGGATGATATCCAGAAGAGAGGCTGACGGCCACACCTAGGAGCTTGAAGAAGGCTTTCCATAGACGTGAGATGAACTGTGGACCTCTGTCCGACACAATATCTTCTGGAATACCAAATGACCTGAAGACTTGATTAAAGATATTGTCGGCTGTTTCAAAGGCTGTGGGAAGACCTTTCAGAGGGATTAGTTTGACAAACTTTGAGAATCTATCTACGATGACTAGAATACAGGTATTACCTTCTGACGAGGGGAGGTCGGTGATAAAGTCCACTCCTAGGTGTGACCAGGGACGGTTCGGAATCGGCAAGGGATGGAGCTTTCCAGCGGGTAGATGACGTGGGCTCTTGGATTGGGCACAGTCCTTACAGCCCTGAACATATTGCCTCACATCCCTTGCCATGTTTGGCCACCAGAATCGTTGGGATACTAGCGAGAGAGTATTGTTGATCCCTGGATGTCCAGTGCCTAGCGAGGTATGTAAGGAGTGGATCAGATCTACCCGGTGTTCAGGTGGTATGAACTGCCGATGAGGAGGGCATCCCGGCGGAGCAGGGGCTTCCGGAGTGGCAACGACTGGAGGAGCGTTCCAGGTGATCGGACAAATGGAGATGTGTTCGGGAAGAATCTTCGTTGGGAGTTCTTCATGATCGTGATGCTCGTGTAAACGAGAGAGAGCGTCTGCTCTTAGATTCTTGGGTCCTGGACGATAGGAAATGGAGAAATCAAAACGTGAGAAGAAAAGTGACCATCTGGCTTGACGTGGACATAGTCTCTTGGCCTCTTTGATATATTGGAGGTTTTTGTGATCTGTGATCACCTGGAACGGATGTTTGGCTCCCTCCAACCAGTGACGCCACTCCTCCAAGGCTAGCTTGATTGCTAGAAGCTCCCTGTCTCCTATGCTGTAATTCTGCTCCGCCGGGCTCAACTTCCGAGAGAAATAGGCACAGGGATGCAGTCGGGGCGGTGTATCATGATGTTGGGATAATACTGCCCCGACGCCGGTGGTGGATGCGTCCACTTCCACCACGAAAGGAAGATTTGGGTCAGGATGAGTCAGGAGTGGGGCCCTTGTGAACTCCTTCTTAAGAAGGCGGAAGGCTGCGGCTGCTTCTTTGGTCCACTCCAGTCCTTTGGGTTTACCCTTGAGGAGATTAGTGAGAGGTGATGTAATCCTGCTGTAGTCCTTGATAAACCGTCTATAAAAGTTAGCAAACCCAAGAAACCTCTGGAGCTCCTTAATGGAAGTGGGTTCTGACCAGGATAGAACAGCCTCAATTTTCTTCCCATCCATACGTATACCGGTTTGGTCAATGATGTATCCCAAGAAATGAATCGACTTCTGGTGGAATGAGCATTTCTCCGCTTTGAGGTAGAGGTGATGTTCTCTCAATGTGTGTAGGACCTCCGCAACGTGTTGGCGATGTTCGGCCTCACTCCGGGAGTAAATGAGGATGTCATCTATGTACACTATTACAAAGTGGTGAAGAAACTCCCGGAGGACTTCATGAATGAAGTTTTGGAATACGGAGGGGGCGTTGACCAGACCGTAAGGCATGACCTCATATTCATAGTGGCCAGTAGGGGTCACGAATGCTGTCTTCCATTGGTCCCCCTCACGTATTCTTATCAGATTATACGCGCTGCGGAGGTCCAATTTAGTGAAGACTTTAGCTTCTCGGAGCTGTTCCAAAGCGGCTGGTACCAGAGGAAGGGGATATCGGTATTTTACTGTACCGTTATTTAGGACCCTGTAGTCGATGCATGGACGCAGCCCTCCGTCCTTCTTGGCCACAAAGAAGAAGCTTGAGGCGGCTGGTGATTTTGAGTGACGTATGTACCCCTGACTCAGAGCCTCCCTTATGTAATCTTCCATTGCCTGATTCTCTGGAAGCGAGAGCGGGTAGATCCTACCTCTTGGCAACTGGGCATCTGGAACTAGGTCGATCGCGCAGTCCCATGGCCGATGCGGCGGTAGCTGGGAAGCTCTCTTGGGGCAGAAGACATCATGAAAGGAGCTGTACTCCTTAGGAATGTGGATAGACTGCTTCTCAGGAGGACTCTCGACCGATGTTGTAAACAAAGAAATGGGGTTCCGACCTTGAAGAGGGAGATTTGGAAAACAGGTAGGTGTACATCCAGATCCCCATTTCTTTATCTCTCCTGTGCCCCAAGAGATGATGGGATCGTGCTTCACCAGCCACGGGCGCCCTAGAATGATGTCCATATTTGCACCCTCCAGAACCAGAAATTGAATCCTCTCTTGATGTAACAACCCCACTTGAAGAAGGATGTCTTCGCATTGTCGATGGATACGGGTCGAAGATCGAGTGCACTGGGTTATCGGTTGTATCTGGTATATATGCGAGGACGCCTCAGTACGTAGGTGGAGTTGACGACAGAGGGATTGGGAGATGAAGTTCCCTGCTGACCCGGAGTCGATGAGGGCTGTGACAAGGAGAGAAATAGAGGCAGTAGTTATTTGTACGGTGGTAGTAAGTGGTTTACATTGTTCAATATTCGTACTGAATACACTCACTGAAGTCCGAATGGGACGAAGGGGACACTCCATACGGGTGTGTCCACTGACACCGCAGTATAGACACAGACCCCGGGTCAGCCTCCTCTGTCGTTCCGCTGATGTCAGTCTTCCAGACTCTATTATCATGGGTTCTGGTTCTGGAGAGGCTGTTGACTCAGGCGATTGGAGGAGTGCAGACGAGGGGGTGATGGTGTCCTGTTGATAGGAACGGAGACGATCGGAACATCGGAGAGAATGTTGGATGAATCTCTCCAGACCCATAGTATCATCTAATGTGGCCAGCTGGATTCGGAGAGTGGGTTCCAAGCCGAGCCGGTACGTGGTCAACAACGATCTCTCATTCCATCCACTTGCAGCTGCTAGAGTGCGAAACCGGAGAGCATATTCCTGTGTAGATAGAGTACCTTGCTTTAGATGATACAGCTGCTCTCCAGCGGCTACTTCCCCATCAGAACGTCCAAACACCTCTTTGAAATACTCCGTGAAGGTAGTGATGGAATTCATGACCGGCCCGGCTTGGTTCCAGATCGTCTCAGCCCATTTAAGTGCAGGCCCAGAGAGTAGTGATACGATGTAGGCGATCTTTGACTTATCTGTGGGATATAGAGAAGGTTGCATTTCGAATATGAGGGAACATTGTAACAGAAAACCATTGCACTCCCCCGCTCCGCCTGAGTAGGGCGCTGGTCGGGCCATGGGACTGGAAGGAAGGGCCGAAGAAGAAACTGTGGAGGCGGAAGTGCTCGGTGCTGGTGGTGCGTTGGAAAGTGGAGCTGGTGGCTGTAGAATCCGCTTCAACTGGTCCACCAGCTCTTGAAAGTGATCGGGGGTGCTCATGTTGTCGTCGTTATGGGTCCGGGCTTCTGTTATGAAGCGGACAGGAGACAGAGGTAAGGAAACGTTAGGGTGTTTATTAAATGACAACAAGGAGCACATGAAGGATAGCCAGGAGGATCAGGAATGATGTTGGGGTCTTTTCCTCCGTGGCTGGGTAACAGGAATACACGAGGATGGACAGCACACACCAGATACAGCTGACAGAGGATGACACAGACTTGGAAGGACTGGAAGACAGGACGATTCGGGTGGACCAGGAAGACTAGGAGGAATACAAAGAGAACAGGTAAGTAAAGCGTTTGTTTTAGCTGAGGATGACTACGCTGAGTGGTCGCTCAGTTGTCCGCTTTCGTCGAGACGAGCCCGGACAATGAGCGACTGGAGTGCTGTGCTTTTATCTGGTGCTCGTGAATGTGATGCAGCTGTGTGCTCATTAGAAGTCAGGTGATGGTGATCTTCGTGAGTGGGGATCGTGAGAGCCTGACCAATCCGTGACACACTTACAGCACTAATTAAAATAATTTCATATTTATTTACATGTTTGTTTGTTTTAACCAACAGAAAAAGGCGATCGAACAGGCACTAACATCGCCAAACTTTACCTGAAGATTTTAGACAGCATAACACTTGAGCAGGTCCAAAATAACGAAGACTTTCTTCAGACCCAACACGTCATCATCGTGTTCACTGATGGTAATGACTTATCAGTATCTGCATACAATTATCATCAACCATACATTGCTTTTCCTGTTGCATATGTTTGTGAATCTGTACTTACAAGTTAAATTCCATACCAAGCTTTTGATCAGAAAGAATAACTGAATTCTTTAACAAAATATCCAGTGTAATACAAGGATCGTAGAACACATTAGTGCACATTAAAACCGAGATAACTGATGTGTCATTGCTTCTTTTTACTTTACAGGCCACGCTAACATGGGAGGGAATCCCAAACCTAAAGTGGACCTAATAAGGAATCTTGTCATTAAAAATAATGCAAGTCGAGAGAATAAACTTGGTAAGCAAGTACATTTCTAAGTTTATATTATATGTTTCATAAAGATAACAATGTGTCCTGTCTTGTCAGATCTTTATGTTTTTGGGGTTGGAAAGGATGTCAAGAAAGAAGATATGAATGGCTTAGTGTCAGAGAAGAAAGATGAAAGACATTTCTTTAAGCTGCCAGACTTGAACGAGGTGCAGAAGACGTTTGACATCATGCTTGGTAATAAATCTATAATACACCCAAATATCTGTAAATATTTACCTCACACTCTTGATGTATTTTGAAACATCCCACTTTGATTTTTTTTTTCTTTTTTTAAGTATTTCTAAGAATTTTGTCTGATACTGTTTTTTCTTCTGGAGAAAGTTTTATTTGTTTTATTTCGGCTAGAATAAAAGCAGTTTTTAATGTTTTAAAAAACATTTTGAGGTCAAAATTATTAGCCCCTTTAAGCTATATATTTTTCTACAGAACAAACCATTGTTATACAATAACTTGCTTAATTACCTAACCTGTCTAGTTAACCTAATTAACCTAGTTAAGCCTTTAAATATCACTTTAAGCTGTATAGAAGTGTCTTGAAAAATATTTTGTAAAATATTATTTACTGTCATCATGGCAAAGATAAAATAAATCCGTGGTTAGAAATGAGTTATTACAACTATTATGATTAGAAATGTGTTGAAAAAATCTTCTCTCCATTAAACAGAAATTGGGGAAAAAATAAAAAGGGGGGCTAATAATCCTGGGGGCTAATAATTCTGAACGCAACTGTAACCTTCTCACTACTGCAAGATACTTTCTGAATTCGCAATTAAAAGAAATGCCTTTTTTTTTTTTACTTTTTGTGACTTTATTTTTTGTACTTGCAAATGTACAGATTTTCTATCAATTCTGATGTCATTTTTCCCAATTCTGAGTGTATAACTTGAAGTAGACAACATTTTTCACAGACAAGGTTTTAGGCCGAGACTAAACTGCATGTTTAGCATGTAAAATAGGACATTATTTTGTCTCAAGATGCACACCAGTAATGTATGTCCTATGTTTTTTAAAAGCTGCTTAAATACCCAAATTTAACTTAGGCCTACCCTAGTGAAAAAGAAATATGCAAAATATTACTTACTGTAATTGTTAAAGGAATAGTTCTGCCAAAAATGAAACTTTTGCTCTTTTTCTTCACCCTCATGTGGTTCCAAACCTTTATAAGTTTCTCTGTTTTTGTTGATCACAATAAAAGTTATTTTGATAAATGTCAGAAACCTGTAACCATTGTATTCTAAAGTATTTTTTGTAACACTTTAAAATATGAGACATATAGTTGTTGGTTATAGTTAATGTTAATTATTAATGTATTTTCTAACATGATCAAATAGTGAACAATACTTGTACGGCATTTATTATTTACAGTTCAGCATTTACTAATGCATTCATAAAATTCAACACTGTGCTTGTTAACATTAGTTAATAGACTGTGAGGTAACATGAACTAACACTAAACAACTGTTTTTTCATTAACGTTAACAAACATGAATAAATGAATGAATGTATTGTTCATGTTTGTAAATGAATGAACTTAACTATGTGTTCTGTATTTAAAGTGTTTCCATGTGTGCTACTATGGAATCAGTGGTTATAGTTTATTAGCTTTCTTTGGAATATCTTCTTTTCTGTTCATTAAAAGAAAGAAACTCATAAAGGTTTGGAACCACTTGAGAGTGAGTAAATCTGGGTGAGTTCACATCTGGGTGACCTATCCCTTCACTGAGTAGTTAACCTGAAGTGTGCTAATTTGAAACAACTAATTTTGTACTGGGCATATTTTAATTGCAATTAAATTATAATAACCAGCTTAGTTAGAGCATAATTAATGAACTAATGTTTTAAATTGGAACAAATTGTAGTATACTTAGTATTGTTTAAGTACACTACCAGTCAAAAGTTTGGGGTCAGTAGGATTTTTAAATGTTTTAAAATAAGCTTCTCCTGCTCACCACGGCTGCATTTATTTCATCAAAACACAGTGCAAATTGTAAAATTGTGAAATGTTTTTGCACTATAAAGTAACTGCTCAAGATTAGTTTATAATTAAATTTCATAATTTATTCCAGTCATTTTAAAGATGAATTATCAGCTTCAGTCTTCAGAGTCACATGATCCTAATTACACTAATATTAATTATTATTGTTCTTCTTCTTCTTCTTCTTCTTCTTCTTCTTATTATTATTATTAATATTATTATTATTATTATTATTATTATTATTATTAATAATATTAATAATAATCTTGGTAATAATGACTAGAGTAATAAGTTCATTTGAAACTACATACAATAAGAAATAATTTTTTAACATTTTAATAAATATTAAACAATTTATCTTTACATTTAATAAATGCTGTATGATGAACAGAAGAATTTTCTTTGAAAAAAACATGGAAAAAAAACCTACCCCAAAATTGACCGATATGTGTAAGTGCATGATTAGTGATATTAAAGTGCACTTGTTTGCAGTAAGTACATAAATTACTTATAAGTGTCTTCGAAAACCACAAGCAACATAGCATAAATTGACCATTTCTGAGTGAAAATATGCTCAGTTATAACTTCAGCTTGATCCAAATTGGAATAAGACACCTTTACTACAGTTACAAACTATCCATAGGGGGAAAAACATTCGCTGAGTACACTAGCAGTATAACACTATGAAAACTTTGAGTTAACTGACAGAAACCTACTGGGTATCTAAAAGTACACTAACAGAACACTTGCAGTATAATACTATTAACTAGTTAAGTGAGACAATGAACAAATGAATTATTTAGTACAAGTACTACAAAAGTTTACTGTTACAAATAATAGGGGCAACAGGGTGGTGCGAGTAGGTAGTGCTGTCGCCTCACAGCAAGAAGGTCGCTGGTTCAAGCCTCGGCTGGGTCAGTTCTGTGTAGAGTTTGCATGTTCTCCCTGCGTTTGCGGGGGTTTGCTCCGGTTTCCCCCACAGTCCAAAGACATGCTGTACATGTGAATTGGGTAGGCTAAATTGTCCGTAGTGTATGGGTGTGAATGAGTGTGTATGGATGTTTCCCAGAGATGGGTTGCAGCTGGAAGGGCATTTGCTGCGTAAAACATATGCTGGATATGTTTTTGGTTCATTCCGCTGTGGCGACCTCAGATTAATAAAGGGACTAAGCCGAAAAGAAAATGAATAAATGAAGGTTACAAATAAAAGTATATAGTTTTATATAATGTGAACTAATTTACTCCCAATCAGTATTCAAGTAGTACACTTACAAGTACATA
This sequence comes from Danio aesculapii, assembly GCF_903798145.1. Classification (NCBI taxonomy): domain Eukaryota; kingdom Metazoa; phylum Chordata; class Actinopteri; order Cypriniformes; family Danionidae; genus Danio; species Danio aesculapii. The sequence goes on along the minus strand of NC_079455.1, from coordinate 18,352,620 downwards.
CAGTGCTCAGCATATATAGGTGCACCCCTCACAAATCTTTTAAATTCATATTTTTAATAGGAAGCTATACAATATTATTTCTGTGCATATATATTAGATTAGTCAGTACTGAAGCCAAATCTGGAGCTTATCTAACAAAATAACTTACGATAACGGTTCAAAAACTAGTACATTCAAATTTATATGTTGTAGAAAAACATTAAATATGAATTTAAAACAGAGGAAAAATCAAGAGAAGAAAAAATAAGTAAAAATTTAGTTAAAATTTAGAAGGTTGTAATTTTTTTTTCAATATTTAGCTTGAATTTAATTGTATTATCTTTCAATTTCTAAATTTGTTTGGTGAATAAAATATTATTTTAATAAATAGATCTGTTTAATAAATCTGCTTTTGTTTAAATGCTCCTAAATACATTGCCTATATTCACTGAGAAATGGATACAAATATTCATTTTCAAAATGGGCTGTACTCAATTATGCTGAGCACTGTACATGCAGATGTTAGTACTATTCAAAAATTGAGTTTTGATACATTTACAATAAGAAATCTTCATGATCTTTGAGTAATATCATAATGATTTTTGATATAAAAGAAAAAGCAATCATGTGTTATTGACAATCTATTGCCAAAAATGTACCTGTGCAACAAATAACATCCAGGGTTTTGTCATTAAGAGTCACGTAATGTATGTGTTCCATTGAAGAGAGAAAATGAAACAGGTTTGCAACTAAACAGGCTTAAAAAAATGTGGACAGAATTTTCAACAGAGCAATTGTTCTTCTAAAAAGTATCTGCTTTTTTTTACACAGATGATAGCACTGTTGTAGGATTGTGCGGGATGCATCAAACCTATGATGAATCAAATAAACGCCGCGCATACCCCTGGTTGGCACAGCTTAGTATTGCAGTGAGGATCCTTTTTTTTTGTTGGATGTTATCATATGAGCATATATTACTTTTTTCCCCATGAGAAGATGCATGCATGTTATAGCTAAAGAGATGAATATATCTATGAATAAACATTCTCTGCTCTTTCCTGTAGCATTCAAAAATCTCAGAATGCATGGGCTCATTAGTTACCTCCCGATATATCTTGACAGCAGCGCACTGTTTTAAAGACGGAGACACACCTGATAAGATAACAGTGTATTTGGAAAAAAACCTGGGTAATGTTTGTCCTGATTTCCTGAGTTTTCATGAAGACAAATATCTTAGAAAGTAAATCTTGTTAATGATGTCTACTTTTCTTTTTGCAGTTGTAAAAGTGGAGAAGATAATCATCCATTCTGACTATAACATCACAGCAAAACAAAGCATTGGAATAAAGGAATTTTATGACTTTGATGTCGCGCTTCTACAGCTGAAAACTCCTGTTAAGATGAGCGTTAACCTACGGTGAGGAGCACAGATCTTCACATTGGGATAATTAAAAATAAGTGTTGTTAAAACTGCTGATTGTTATGTGTATCTCTACACAGGCCAATCTGCCTTCCCTGCACCAAAGAAACCAGTGGAGCACTGAAACTTTCTGACAGTCAAGGGACGTGTGAAAAACATAGTAAGATACTAGACACCAATGCACTCTTAGAAGCAACAGAAATTAATTGAGGATTGATATTTGGACAATGAGACATGCATTTTTTTCTCTGTGTATTTGTTACAGAGCAAATATTAATGAGCAATGAGCTTGTGGATGCTGCTTTTACATCTAAAATGGAAGAGGATAATAACAGTCCTCGAAAAATAAGGAGGATCACAATCAAGCTTGGAAAATATGTAATGTTTTTTTCTTATTTTAAAGCTGATGTGTACGCTGTTTGTCTGATCAACATGTAAGACTACCTCTATAGTGTTATGAATTACATTCAGTGGGTAGGGAAAGAATTTAGACCCCCTTCAATTTTCACTCTTTGTTATATTGCAGCCATCTGCTCAGATCAAAATCAGTTATTTTTTTCCTCATTAATGTACACACAGCACGCCATGTTTCATTTTCATTTCACACCATGTTTCATTTCATCCACTTTTCCGGGGCCGGGTCGCGGGTGCAGCAGTCTTAGGAGAGAACCCCAGAATTCCCTCTCCCCAGACACTTCCTCCAGCACCTACGGAGGGATTCTGAGGAGTTCCCAGGCCAGCTGAGAGACATAGTCCCTCCAGCGTGTCCTGGGTCTTTCCCGTGGTCTCCTTCCAGTGGGACATACCTGGAACACCTCCCTAGGTAGATGTCTATAAGGCATTCGAAACAGATGCCTGAGCCACCTCAGCTGACTTCTCTCGATGTGGAGGAGCAGCAACTCTTAGAAACAGAGCTCTTCACCTTATCTATAAAAGTGTGCCCTTTGAGATCGTCCTTTCGGTCATGACCCAAAGCTCATGACCATAAGTGAGAGTAGGAATGTAGACTGACCGATAAATCGAGAGCTTTGCCTTTCGACTCCTTCTTTACCACAATGGACCGGTACATCGACCACATTACTGCTGCCGCTGCACTAATCTGCCTGTCAATCTCACATTCCTTCCCTCACTCATGAACAAAACCCCAAGATACTTGAACTCCTTCACCTGGGGTAAGGACTTTCCTCCAATCTGAAGATGGCAAACCACCTTTTTCCAGTGGAGCACCATGGCCTCGGACTTGGAGGTGCTGATTCTCATCGCAGCTGCGTCACACTCAGCAGCAAACCACCTCAGTGCATGCTGAAGGTCCATATAGTCATGCATGTTCTTGGGAAAGATGCAACAAGCTTTTCACTCCTGGATTTGGGGATCCTCTACCATTCCTCCTTGCAGATCCTCTCCAGTTCTGTCAGGTTGGATGGTAAATGAAGTGGACAGACGTTCTTAAGTCTCTCTAAAGATGCTCAATTGAGTTGAAGTCAGGATTCTGGCTGGTCCATTCAACAACAGCCACGTAGTTGTTGTGAAGCCTTCGTTATTTTAGCTGTGTGCTTAGGGTCATTGTCTTGTTGGAAGGTAAACCTTTGACTCAGTTTCAGGTCATGAGTACTCTGGAGAAGGTTTTCGTCTAGGATATCCCTGTGTACTTGGCCTCATTCATCTTTCCTTCGATTGCAACCAGTTGTCCTGTCCTTGCAGCTTGTAAACATCCCCACAGCATGATGCTGCCACCATCATGCTTCACTGTTGGGACTGTATTGGACAGGTGATGAGCAGTGCCTGGTTTTCTCCACACCTACCGCATAGACTTAAGGCCAAAAGTTCTAGCTTGTTCTCATTAGACCAGAGTCCTTTAGGTGTTTTTTAGCGAACTCCATTCATGTGTCTGCCATAAAGCCTCGAACGGTGGAGGGCTGCAGTGATGGTTGACTGTCTACAACTTTCTCCCATCTCCTGACTCTCAGAGCAAAGGGTCTGATTACTGAGGACCATGTGATATTTCAGTTTTTCTATTTAAATAAATCTGCAAAAATGTCAATAATTCTGTGTTTTTCTGTCAATATGGTGTGATGAGTGTACATTTATGAGGAAAAAAATACTTAAATTATTTTAGCAAATGGCTACAATTTAACAAAGAGGGGGAAAAAATAAGGGGGTCTGAATACTTTCCATACCCACTGTATACAGTAAATGAGTAAATAGGGATTAGTGGCCAGCACTGTGACTTTGAAGGAAGTGTGAGAATCACTGTATAAGAAATAGTGAAAGAGTGGTATTCACAATCACTAGTCAGTCACTTTATTACATACACTACCACATGAAAATCCCAGTCGATCAACAGTTACAGAGAAAAAAAAAACTCAGACCAGCCCGGCAGTCACCAACAACCATGCAGTTCATTCACTTAAAGGTGCCATATACTGCATCAGATTAATAAGTTCAATTGTTATCTGATATCTACATAGTAGATAGTAGAGTATATAATACATAGTAGAGTAGGTACGTGGCTTAGGTAAATTAAAAAATTCTTCAAAAATGGTTTTATATGCTTTACATTTTATTTGCTTATTTATTCTTTCATATCCGTCAACTTTCCCAATAAACACGACACATGGTCCCACATACATGGTAAGTTTAATATAAACTTTGATGAACTTAAAAACAGGGGAGGACAGTTATCGTTGTTATAATCTCCAAACATATTAATAATCCCATGTGCACCATATCAGTCTGTGCTTTGGCTGCTGATGACTGAATGGAAACGAGTGAATTTGGGCGCTGAGTGCACTGGAAGGGATGCTGTTTCGTTTTTAGCTTTGCTGTTTGATAAATCCCTCAGACCGATTAGATTTTCACTTCATGGTCACACCCTGTGATGGTTATTTTGCTATAACACTTAGTGAGATGTCTAGTAGTAGTGAAAACCAGTATTTTGATTTGTGTCATGCATACAAATGATAAATAATTTATTTAGAAACTTACACTGATAGGGTGTTGATGCCATCTTGTGATGTTTAGACACAGAAACTGGGAAAAGCATACGGCGTGGAACTAAACTTTGCAGGATACCAGCCCTCTAGGATCGAGTTTGGGCTCCCCTGCTCTAGCCACTGAGCGTACATTGGTTGTAGCCTGTGATTGTATAACCTAATGGGAAATGAGATTTTTAATTTCTTTTTTGCCATGTAATATGTGCACTGTGTATCAGAAAAAATTACTGGATTACTGGAATCGCAAGTCATTCATTTTAGAATACATTTTTCTTCTTGGGTCTACTTTTTCTTTAGCGAGATGCTTGTGTTCAAGATGCAAAAAAAGCAAAAGGAATCGAAGTGGCAGACGCGTCGGAGGCAGTTACAGACAATTTCTTGTGTAGTGGTGGTAATCAACCACAAAGAGATGATGTTTCCTGCAAAGGTATATTTGATTTTCATCATCAACATGGCAGCTTTTAACATTTTAATCATTAGGGATCTGATATCATGTCTGCATATCATTTTGTAACAGGTGAATCAGGTGGAGCCACACACGTGGATAAATATGGCCGACTTATTCAGGTGAGATTTCCTCTCTTTTTGGAAGTAAAATGGATGATGTGGGAATGATCAAGGGTCAGTTGTCAACTAAAAGCAGAACAAAATGATGCAGTTTTGAAAACAATATATTACTTGTCTCTGTGTAAACTACAAAAACATGAATTTGTGAAAACACTGACATCATTTATTACGCTACACTGTAAAAAAAAATCCTGGTTGCCTTATATTTTTAAGCTGAATCAAATTAACCTTATGAGTCCATTGAACTTATATTATGTTAAACTGACTTAAAACAGCTTGGATAACTTATAAAATTAAGTTAGAACGAGATTAATTTAGCTTAATAAGTTACAATGAACTAAAACATATGCTGTCAGGACTACTTGATCATATAATTTTTTACAGTGTACGTACTACAGACACGAGCAAAAACAGAGCAATAGTGTGGGTTCAGGCACCTGTAGTAGAAAGTTGTATTAGCTGGCTAGCCATTTAGGTTTCAGTTTAGTTTACACAAATCCTGTGTTCTAGGAACAAAGCTGTAACACGTCTTGGTGGCTATGGTGTCTTATGCTACTCTGCTCCAAGACAGGCTATGTTCTGGTTTAGATATCGCAAAATGAGATCCAACCAATCAACTGTGAGCAAAGTGACACAGTAAAGCCACTTCACCTTTTCTCTTGCTCCAAATTATACAGTGAAACATTTTTGAATCTACAATTGTCTGATTTGAACAAAGATTATTTATGATAATTGAGATGGTTTATAAAATTATATTTGTTACACATGCTGTTTTAGTTTGAATAAAGAAGAATATTATCTCAAATATAAATGTTTTCTTTTTAATCAGTAAATAAAGGTTTTGATTTCTGCATCGCCGTATATATTTTAATCTTTAGTTTAACTCTTTTTATTGGCAATTCTCAATCAGAGAGTTATTACAAGTGAGGAAAAGAAAATCCATAATACATTAATTTCACAATATTGAAGAAAAAAATATTGGGTGGTAATTAAACTCTAAATATTGGGTGGTAATTAAACACATTCCTTACTCTCTGAACCATATTCAGAGGAAAATAAAGAAAGTAAACAACAACAACAAACAAACAAGCAAGCAAGCAAACAAACAAACAAGCAAGCAAGCAAGCAAGCAAGCAAACAAACAAACAAACAAAAAACAAACAAACAAACAAACAAACAAACAAAACAAACAATAACAAACAAAAAATTTAAAATTATAATGGTAACACAATGGCGCAGTGGGTAGCATGATCACCTCACAGCAAGAAGGTCTCTGGTTCGAGCCCCGGCTTGGTCAATTTGCATTTCTGTGTGGAGAAATCCAAAGACATGCGATATAGGTGAATTGAATAAGCTAAATTGTCTGTAGTGTATGGGTCAGTGAGTGTGTATGGATGTTTCCCAGTGTTGGGTTGAGGCTGGAAGGACATCCGCTGCGTAAAATATTTGCTGGATTAATTGTTGGTTCATTCCGCTGTGGCAACCCTAGATTAATAAAGGGACTAAGCCAAAAAGAAAATGAATGAATGAAAATAAATAAATTAACAAATGACACCTAAGTAAGCCATTACTGTTAAATGTCAGATATCAGACCATTTATTTTCCCATTACACTCTTGGACAAGTTTTTATCATTCAAATGTAAGAAAAAAACGACAGATACAGACAGGGTTAGATATATAAGACCAGTTACATAAATAAAACATTTTAAAAAGCTATTTTTTAAAATACAACAAAAAGGTTGCCAAACTGTATAGAAATCGTCTGTTTTGCCATTAATTGTATATCTAATTTTCTCTATTTGAATAAACTGCAACAGGTCATAAATGCGATGAAAGTAGTTGGGCGGTAGTAGCAGTTCAGTAGCATAATTCTTTTAGTAATTATTAAGCCTTTTGCTTAATAATTACTAAAAGAATTATACTAATACACTTGACTGCAAAGATGACAGCGATACATTTGTAGGATTAAGTCCAAACAGTGCTACTAAAGGACATGGTTCAATTTTTAGAAGAAAATAATCAGAGATTGATTTAAAAATTGATGTCCAAAAGTATTCCTTTTCATTTTTGGCTGTGAGTTGCGCTGAAGCCCTCGTGAGCAGTCATTCAAGATATCTTTATGTTTCAAGGCATGTGATTTGCTCAGATAACATATCTTTACGTATACATGCACTTATTATCAAAGCCTGAGTTAACAGAGAAATTTGTTTATCCACTATTGTGTACAGGTCTTTAATATGTAGGGTTTTTTAATTTACAGCCATATTAGCAACCAAGTTAAGTGTTTTTGCTTGTTTTTGTGGATCACTGTCATTGGGAATTGTTATGAGAATATTGTCATCTGTACATGAAACGCATTAATTAATATCTGTTAACTTTTTGACAGATTGGTGTTGTAAGCTGGGGAGTGAAGAACCTCTGCACAAAAGCGAAACTTGATGCAACTTCGGTTGCAGACTCCAGAGATTACCATATCAATCTTTTCAGTTCAAAGATACAGTCTTTCCTTAAAGAGCACCTGGAAAATGACAAATTAGGACACACTCTTACTTTCTTGCCATGATCTAACTGAAAGTGTGTGAGAATAGTTTGGTAAAACACTGGCTAAATAGCCGGTCTTTGTTAAAAATAAATACAGTTTATTATAAACAGTCTTTCATGTATTGTGTTTATGTTGCTGTGGGACGATGACATTAACTCAAAGGTAAAAAATACCAATGTTCTCAACTATGGTCCCACTTTTTTAAGTCTATAAATTGCAACCAAGTCTGCATTGTTTGCATATTATGCTAAACTTATTTTTAAAAAATACTTAATATTTAGATAGATTCAAAACCTACGCAATATAATTTAATTTAATTGATTTTAGGACATTATACATATATTGTTGAAGACTTTTATTTGTGAAATCCCACATACAAAGATAATATTTTGCTTTACATCAACATCCAACAGCCAACATACCGTTTTTTTGACCAGACTCGAATGAAAAGCAGGAGAAAACAGGAGTAATTATATATGGACAAAAACAATCTGAAAATATCTCAGAAGTTATTTCAGACAGCATATTCATAAGTGAAGCTTGTAAAAACACATTATTTGAGTTCCGCTCTGTTTAACCACAAACAATTTAAAAAACACATTCATTAGCATATGCAAAAGTATCATGACACTTGCTGAGGTGTGATATTTTACAGGATTTCTTCCGTATTTTCTATTATTGCATTCAACTGTACAACCCCCTTGCTTTCTGGAAATAGGTTAGACATTTATAGGAAATGAATACTCACCCTCAACACCTTTGATCACAGCACATTTTTAATGCACTGATATAATTTCATTTGTATGCTGCACTGTAATAAATATGTTATTGTCTATAGCTTGTGATTCACTGCTGTTTTTTGTTGTTTTTTACACTGTTAAACTGCATTATGTGACCTTGATCTCTGCTCCAACATGTTTGATGTTGTAACTCTGCTGTTTATCTGTGACTTTCATCGAAATATTAAGCATTTTGAAATGATATTGTTAGAGTTGTTCATGCAGTTTTTATTGTACAAATTGATTGAAATTCATAATGCAATACATTTTTTGACAATCTCAACTGAAACATGAAAAGAGGGCGGGACATAAAGCTCCTTCCTTTTTAATAAAACAGCCAATAATGTTTAGTTTTTATCACAGCCCTGCCAATCACTGAGAAGCAATGAGAAGCATCTTGAAGGGGGCGGGACATGTCAGATACTACTGATAATTTTTTTTAGACAGAATATTTGATGAGAAACTGAATTGGTGATCCATTTAGGTGGCATTTAAATGACAAACTGCAAGCTTTGGATGTTTATAGAGCCCCCCTTTGAATTTTTTTAATATTTTCCAAATGATGTTTAACAGAGCAAGGACATTTTTCACAGTATGTCTAATAATATTTTTTTTCTTCTAGGGAAAGTCTTATTTGTTTTATTTTGGCTAGAATAAAAGCAGTTTGTAATTTTTTTTAAAAATTTTAAGGTCAAAATTATTAGCCTCTTTAGGCTATTTTTTTTTCAATAGTCTGCAAAACAAACCATCGCTATACAATAACTTGCCTAATTACCCTAACCTGCCTAGTTAACCTAATTAAACTAGTTAAGCCTTTAAATGTCACTTTAAGCTGTATAGAAGTGTCTTGAAAAATATCTAGTAAACAATTATTTACTGTCATCATGGCAAAGATAAAATGTATTAATTTATTAAAACTATTATGCTTAGAAATCTGTTGAAAAAGGACCTTTAAAGGTGCTATTTACTGCATTGATTTAATAAGTTAAATTGTTCTCCCATATCAACATATGAATGTGGCCTATTAGCCAAAAAGCTCCAGAAATCGTATGCTAATTTATTACCCAAGAAAATATCCCTTGAATGACAAGCATCATTTTGACCATATTTGGAATAGTCATGCATATTAATGAGCTCTGCTCTGCAGCTTGTCAGGACCCGGGGTCTCATTTATAAAACTTTGCATAGATGCTTTTTCAAAAGTGAACATATGGCAGATGCTGAAAATGGCATACGCAAGAGAAAATTATAAACTGTAAAAAATTCTAACAAACAAAAATGCATAAATGTAAAAATACATAGATTAAAAATGATAAAACTGTGTTGTATCTTCATACAACTTTCCCTTTAGAAAGCACAGCTGACCAGGATCAATGTACGCAGAGAAGTCTTACATCTGGCTCTTTATGCAGTTTGACAGTTTAATAAAAAACAACAGTGAATCACAAGCTACAGATAATTATAGTTAATAACAGATATTTATTAGAATGCTACAGTAAATACATCATTATATCAACACATGTTCTCTTAAAAAGGCGATGTGATCAAAGGTTTCATTTCCTTTGAAATTCATTTGAATTCATTTTCAAAAAGTATTCATTTCCTGTAAATGTTCTTTCCTGTAAACATATCACCAGCGACTGTTACAGTTAAATATAATAATAGAAGGAAAGGAAAAAACCCTAAATGACGTATATGTTTTCATAAGAAATTTTCAGCTTATTTTTGAACAGATTTCTATTTTTGTGTCTCCTGCTTCTCACATTTCCGAATGTGTCATTTCTGGTCAGATAAACTAGTATCTGGTAAACATATATTAGATCTATATTAGATACTGATCTTAATATTCAAATTGATGATGTCACAGATCACTACCTCTTATTGTATATGGTGAGATTAGCCGAGCTGCGCTGAGTTACCGACCTGGTAGAACCATCATTTCGTCCACTTAAGAAAAATTTACTTCCTGTTAATTCAAGTAACTTACCTGATCTTTCTCAATTTCTCAGTGCACCCACAACATTTGCTAGGGCTGAGCACCTCCATAAACTAAAAGAAAACAACGATAACAATCCTAGGTTCTTATTTAACACAGTTGTTAAATTAACAAATTATTCATTTGACTTGGTGCAAACAACATGGAATACGAGATGCATATTTTCTCATGATTTTTACTTTTATTTGTTTTAAGTTGCATTTGTGTGGTTTTGGGTTTAGCTTCTGTTAAAATTATTATTTTACTTTTATCACTAAACTAGTCTTTTATTACAAATCTTTACTTTGGTCAACACTGGACCTGTCGTGATAACGCTGTCCAAGTAGAATGACTTAAACTGAAACCCAATATTGACCTTATTCTTTATTCGGTAGCGCGCACGTTTTGCGATTGTTTTAGAACTTCCGATTCAGCTGCCTATGGGGGAAATGACTAGGAATAATAAACAGCAGAAAACGGTCAAACTACTTACTCTACAAACAAGTGTTTGCATGAATATACTGTACAGACAAAGTAGGATAATATAATAAGAAAATATCAGTTTGCAACACCAAGCAGCAAAACGAGCTGTTTTTAACATTTAAAAATGAATGGAAGTGAATGAGACCTGAAGTCTCGCATAAGGTGAATAGGGTGACACGGAGGCTCAGTGGTTAGCACTGTCTCCTCACAGCAGGAAGATCACTGGTTCAAGCCCCGGCTTGGTCAGTTGGCATTTCTGTGTGGAGTTTGCATTTTCATCCCACATTTCCTCTGCGTGCTTTGGTTTTCCCCACAGTCCGAAGACATGTGCTATAAGTAAATTGAATAAGCTAAATTGGCCACAGTGTATGAGTGTGAATGGATGTGTCCCAGTACTCGGTTGCAGCTGGAAGGGCATCCGCTGTGAAAAACATGTGATGGGTATGCGGTTCCTTCCACTGTGGCGACTCCTGATGAATAAGGGGACTAAGCTGAAGGAAAATGAATGAATGAAACTCAATATATAAAAACTAAATAGAATAATAAAATAATAAATAATAATAATAACACATGCAGAATTCCACAACTAAAACTAAACATAAAATTGCAGATAATTTTTAAAGTATAAGTATTTTAAAAATTGCTAAATTATAATAACCTATAATAACCTTTTCAGGTAGGTCTCCTATTGTCAGGATTCTATTGGAGTGACCCACCCACAAGAGTGCACTCTATTCACTTCACTGGCCACCTGGACTACACATCCCATAATCCTTTACAACTCACACCTGATACATATGATGTGGACTTTCATGATCTTAAATATATAAATTAAAATCTTTGCAGTATTGTGAAAAAAGTAGTTAGTTTCTCAGAATTTCAGGCTATAGACTATAGAAAAAACAATCAGAGTTGTGAAATTAACAAGTTGTTATTGTTATTTAAAAATCACCCATAGGAATGTATAATAAGTTTTAAAAATTTGAGTCAAAACAGAAAAATATTTTTCATTTTAAACACATTTTGTAATATGTGAACACTTTTTGTTCTAGAATTCTAAATACAACATAGCTTACAATGTGACCTTAAAGTCAACTGATGTTCAAAAATAGGAACAGAAGATGAACAAAACGTTCCAGTACTCATGCCTGGCCTCCTTAAGGTCACACCACTCACTGGTCATACATCTGAAACAAATCAAGGACGAAAGAAACGTGTGAGAAATTGTCATGAGGACATATATTGTATATGAGCAATATTGTTATATATATAAGTAGCACTGCAATATGGCAGTGCCAATATACACCCATATCACAGTGCTACAATATCAAAGAAAAATCAAGCACGAAAAGTCTCAAAACCCTTTTGTTTAAGAAACCATTTTCTTCTGCGATTTCTTTACATCTGCAGCTGACCATCAGCACAGAAGAAACAGCTTACAATAGTCACTTCAGGACTAGTAATTCTCTTGCATAATGTAGAGCAGTGTTTCCCACTGTTCCTGGAGGCACACCAACAGTACATATTTTGGATGTCTCCCTTATCTGACCCATTGACTTCAGGTTTTGGAGTCTACTTTTTTGTTCTGATGAGGTGTTTAGGTGTGTTTGATTAGGAAGAGGTTGTAAATGTGTACTGTTGGTGTGCCTCCAAGAACAGGGTTAGGAAACACAGAAGAGTATTGTAATGTCTAAATGATGACTAAACAGATTTTGCTCACATTTTAGGATTATAAGGCTGAACAGCATGAAATGCCTTAAATGAACAGAGATCTCCCAGTATTTCTCTGTTGCAATTATTCACAATATTTACCCTACAACATGGGATTCGCTGGGCGTTTGTAAAACAAAAAATCAGCACTAAAGGCTATAATATGTATAATATGTGGCAGCAGTGGAGTCATTTAGGTTCCTGGGCACCACCATCTCTCAGGACCTGAAGTGGGACACTCACATTGACTCCATTGTCAAAAAAGCTCAACAGAGGCTGTACTTTCTTCGTCAGCTGAGGAAGTTTAACCTCCCAAAGGAGCTGCTGAAACAGTTCTACACCTTCATCATTGAATCAGTCATCTGCACATTAATAACTGTCTGGTTTAGCACAGCTACTAAATATGACCTCCAAAGACTACGTCGAATAGTTCGGACTGCTGAGTGAATCACTGGTACAACCCTTCCTACTCCCCAAGAACTGTACTTATCCAGAGCGAGCAGAAGGGCTGCCAAAATCACTCTGGACCCCTCACACCCAGCACACTGCCTCTTTGAACTTTTACCTTCTGGTCGACGCTACAGAGCACTGCGCACCAGAACAGCCCGACACAGAAACAGTTTCTTCCCTCAGGCAATCCATCTCATGAACACTTGATGATAATAATTGTGAAACCAACATCACTACTTGCCATACACTTTTATAGACATATACACTTATTTAACAACACACTTTACATGCCAATTTGCACATAACAGCTGCACATATAACGTTGTTTATAGTAATAAACATGTACATACACTTGTCAATCTGTATATTTGCACTCACTACTTCTATTTTTTTTTTAAATATATTTATTATCTGTTTTTTGTCCTGTCTCTGTAATCCTATTGGACTGTAGAAGCTTTGTCACGAAAACAAATTCCTCGTATGTGTGAACATACCTGGCAATAAAGCTCTTTCTGATTCTGATTCTGATTCTGATGTATGGGACTTTGTTTTCTATCATTGATACATTTGATTGAGTAAAATATTTCAATGGCACAATTTCAGGTAAATATAATATTTGCTATATGTAAATACACCATTAAGAGGATTAAATATTTACAGAAATCTGGTTAAATTATGAATTTATTACCAAGCATGCTGTCAAACGTCTTCTGCACCTCGTTCAAGTCTCGAAGTTTAAAGAAATGTCTTTCATTCTCCTTCTCTGACACTAAGCCATTCAGGTCTTCTGTATTTACATCTGTCCCAACTCCAAATACATAAAGATCTGACAAGACAGGACACATTGTTATCTTTATGGAATATATTATGTAGACATTATTTTTGATAATGCTTGTGAATAAAATACACTTACAGGTAAGTGTAGTTCAAACAATTTGATCTGAAATACATTTATAAATAATAACATTCACAGCTCACCAAGATTATTCTCTCGACTTGGATCATTTTTAATAACGAGATGTCTTATTTGTTCCGCTAGAGGTCTGGGATTCCCTCCCTTGTTAGCTTGGCCTGTGAAGTAAAAAGAAGTCATAACAGATCAGTTATCTCGGTTCCAAAATGTAATGTTTTTAAAACACTGGATATTTTGTATTCAATTAGTCTTTCTGATCAAGTGCTTTAATTAATGGCATGGAATTTTTACACAGTATATACAGCAGAAAAGGAAAGGTCTCATTGGTGTTGATTATATTCAAGTACAAAGTCATTACCATCAGTAAACACGATGACAACATGTTTGGTCTGAAGAAAGTCTTCTTTATTCATGATTTGCTCAACTGACATGCTCTCTAAAATGGTCAGATAAAGTTTGGCGATATTTGTGCTTTTTTGATCCAATTTTTCTGATGGAAAAAAGAAATAAACAAAATTTTCAAAGTTAGAATTAAATAAATAGAGGATTTTTTTAAAAGTGAGTAAATAAACTGAAACTACAACATTTATGTAAGAAATAATTAACAATGAGCCATTGAATTATTAGAAAATATTGCATACCAAAGTGGGTGTTTACACTTTGCGTGTGCATTACTTTCTAGTATTTCAATGTTCCAGAGTCACTTATAATACAATACCACACCTGACAATGTTCATATGTTTTATTTCAAGACATACCTTTGGTGTGCATCAAGCTGTCATAATTTGCCATCAGAATCAAATGTAATTAATAATTGACAATGAGTGGTTGAATCATTAGAAAATAGTAAACACTCCTCAGGTGTGAACTATTTTCCAGTAACAATAACAAAACACTACCTGACAAAAGTCTTGCCACCTATTCAAGTTTTAGCAACAACAAATAATAGCTTGACTTCTAGATGATCATTTGGTATCAGAAGTGGCTAATATGAAAGGCAAATGCCTCTAGGTTACGCTTATTTTATCATAATAAAATATGATCATGCCTTGATTTTACATTATTCAATTAGGACAGTAAGGTCTGACTTTGCTTAGACAAAAGTCTTGTCACCTAACAGAGATAATGCACAATATAGAATATAAAGTCATGGCGCAGTGGAAAAAAGAATTAATATTGTGTATGACTCCCATGAGCTTAGAGGACTGCATCTATACATCTCTTCAATGACTCAAATAACTTATTAATAAAGTCATCTGGAATGGCAAAGAAAGCGTTCTTGCAGGACTCCCAGAGTTCATCAAATATTTATTGATTCATCTTCAATGACTCCTCCTCCATCTTACCCTAGACATGCTCAATAATGTTCATGCCTGGTGACTGGACTGGCCAATCCTGGAGCACCTTGACCTTCTTTGCTTTCAGGAAATGTGGAGGCTAAAGTACTGTTTGAGAAGGAGTACTATCCTGCTGAAAAATGTGCCCTCCTTTGAGGTTTGTAGTGTAATGGGCAGCACAAATGTCTTGTTACCTCAGGCTGTTGATGTTGCCATCCACTCTGCAGATCTCTCTCACACCCCTATACTCAATGTAACCCCAAACCATGATTTTTCCTTTACCAAACTTGACTCATATCTGTGAGAAGGGTCCATGCGTGTTCTAATGGGAGTTCTATAGTATTTGTGATAATTGGGATGCAGTTCAACAGATGATTCATCGGAAAAATCCACCTTCTGACACTTTTCTAAATGATTAACTATATACAGTACATACATATATATACATACACATACATACATACACATACACATACACACACATATATATATATATATACCTAAAAAATGACGTGAAGTCCAAACCATTAACTTGTATGATAAATATGTGATTTGCATATTATGCCATATTTCTGTTTTGTTTGTTAT
Source organism: Danio aesculapii (assembly GCF_903798145.1). NCBI lineage: Eukaryota > Metazoa > Chordata > Actinopteri > Cypriniformes > Danionidae > Danio > Danio aesculapii. The sequence continues at coordinate 18,336,883 of NC_079455.1, read as the reverse complement.
TCGGTGCACACTGAGCAGTAGTGTTTAGGTGGCAGTGGATCACTGTACGCAATAAGACTCAAGACAAGACTCAAGGCATGCAAACAGAATACTTACTGTCATTATCAAAATTGTCCAAATCCTCAAAAACTTTAGATAGTCTTCTTGCAACTTGCATGGTTTTGAAGTCCCTCATCTTAACGATGCGATAAACATCTGTAGCAAACATCAGGATCTCAAAGCTTGGAGAAACCTCATAATAACTGATCTTTGGAAAAAGAGTTATAACATTTACAGTTGGAAAAATTATGTCCAAAAGTATGAACACATTCAGTGTCCTTGTCACTGAAAATTGGCAAAATTTAGATTAGGACATGATTTTATACTCTGCAAGTTGACTGGACTGTGAACAGTGGCTGTTATAGAATATAATACAAGTATGCAGTGGATTGTGGGAGACTAATGCTTGCTTGCTAATGCTTTGACAATGCTGTGGACAATATATTGTATAAACAGATAAGCACATGTAAATCACTAAGTATGAACTTTTTTTGTTAAACCGTGTCATTCAATTTTAAATGAATTGAAATCTTCAAAGTGTAACTTAATAAGTGTGCTAAAAAAGTAACAGAAGAACTACTTGAGTCGTGTTCACTCAAATTATTTGATAACTTACCTTTTCTAGGAGCGTTTTAATAATTTGTTTTGCTTTTTTAAAATCATTTATGCTGTCGGACACATCCACAGCAATGTAGATATCAAGTTTTCGACCCTTATTCAAACATATTTTCCTCCCATGCTGATCTGAAGAAAGAAGGAGGACAGTGTTCATGTTTGACTGTGCTGACATAGCATTATTAGCATTAAAGTTATTAATAACAATGTATCTGTGAATAAATGTACCATCTTCAGACTCTTGTTGAATGGTTAGCATTGTCTTTAAAGAATTGCCGAAAGCTTCAGCAACTTCTGCTACAGTGTCGTATGTGAAATCAGCTGTACAGTAATTAGACCACAACATAAAAGGTGTTATAAGCTCAATATCTTCTTTTTCTCAGAACACAAGTCCATTAAAGCACATGATTTGATAACTTCAATGTAGCAGTTACTCACCGTAGCACTGTGGCTCTGTTCCTGTCCACTGGCCACCATCCTGACACTTTCGCAATTTGGAACCAATCAGGGTCAATGGACTGTCACAGTGGTACGTGACTTCATCATCAACGTTAAACACATTGCCTGTTCGACTGCTACCAGGGGGAACGCCAGGATCAGGACAGTGATCAGCTGTGAGACAGAAACAAATACACAAGTGGAAGTAAAGATTTTTGGATCAACATTTGCATTGACAGATGTAACTTATTAAATAACTAAATAATGTTGCACATAATTTTGTGTTTAAAAGGTGTCTATAAGACGTCTATAGATGTTGAAACATAGATGTCTTGGTTAAAACAAGACTAAATTTGGTTTAACTGTTAAAATCTACATGTAGTCATTTATTTGATAGCATTATCTGACTATTGCTCGAAAACTATTCAATTTTATAGTCTGACAGCCCAAATTTAGCCTTGTTTAGTCAAGATATCTATGTTTAGAGGTATTAGACATCTTTTAGACTTTTTAAAATACAAAAACACAGCTTTTTTAAACACAGCTCGATGGGATGTCTTTACACACTGACATTAAATGGTGATGGTACTCACAGTCACGTCCACAAATTGGCGTGCTTCCATTCCACTTGCCATTAGGCTGGCAAACCCAGACTTTCGAGCCTCTAAATTTATAAACAGAATTACACAAGTAAGTGGTAACCTCATTTATATAGTACCTCTCTTGATATGGAACCACTTCTCCATTCTCAAAAACACGAGGATTAGGACATGTGATTTCTAAGATAAAAAACATGAACAAACATTGTAGAAGAGTTTAATAAAGCTATTAAATAGATCAAGCATTTATTCATGATATAAAGATACAAAGTGATGTCCTATTTCTTACTTTTGCACTCAGCTGTTTTTCTGCTGCTGGTCTTTGGGGTCCAAAGTCCAAATTGACAACGACGTGATGGAATAGATGGGTAATGTTCATCTGGACAAATGTATGTCAGATAACTCCCATCTGAATAGCCATTAGAAAGAGCAAAACTCCCTCCTGCAATGCTTAGATTCTCTTCGGGACATGAACCATCTCCGGATGGAGCAGCTATGAACAGATTATTGGAATTGGAGGAGGTCTACAGAATACATTTATCTTGATTAAGCACATAAAACCTACCTGTAGTGAGAGGACATATCAGTGCAAGTATTAACCACTTCAACCACTGCCCACACTCCATGCTGATCATGACTTCAGATGAGGCACAAAAACACAGAAGCAAACAATCAGGGGGTCATTTTTATAGTGGCGTCAGAAAGAGGATTTTATTTACATTCAGTGGTCAATGTTTAACCTCAAATCAAATAAGGAGAATTCAGAGAAATTTTGTGTCATTAATGCAGTGTTATTTATTTATATTTTGTTTGGCACAAATGGAGTTGCTGTTGAAGATTTGCCAAGATTTAAGCAAATGTTTATGGAAAGTATAATTTTAAAGATAAAAATTGATGTCAAAGAAACAAGAAAATGTTTATGTCAAATCATGATTTAAAACAAAACAATTCTCGATATTATATTTATTTGTTCATATACAGTGCATTCCATAAAGTGTAAAAGAATGTTCAGAAAAAAGAGATTTCGACGAATCATAGTTCTGTTTAGGGGGTCTTGGACCAGTTGGTTTGTTCAGCTAAACACACTGAACCAGTCAGAATTCAGACTAGTGTCTGAATACAGTTTGTTTGCTGGACTGTTTGAGGAATGATATAATGAAATATCTGTGTTATGGGAAGACAATGACATCCTAGGTTTGCTTTGGATTTCATTTCGACAGATGCATCAAGAGCAATGGTCTTAAACTTAATTCCTGGAGGGCCGCGGCTCTGCACAGTTTAACTTCAACCACCTCCAACTCACACCTGCTTAATAGTCCCATAGTAGTCTTGATGGCCTTGATTAGTTGGATCAGCTCTGTTGGATTAAAGTTGGAACAAAACTGTGCAGAGCCGTGGCCCTCTAGGAATTGAGTTTGAGACCTATGTTTTAGAGGCTTGCCATATACCTGATAATGATGGGAGATACTGAGCTTTTCAAAGCTTCGAAACAACTGAACCAAGCATTCGAAACAGGACAATCTATAGGAAACCTGGTGGTCAAAACCATGTAAATGCAACCAACATGCATTAAAATTGACTATTTCAAACATATTGCGAACATTACATTAAAAGTATAGCCTACAGTGTAAATGGAATTTACTCATCATCTAATATTATTAAATATTCAGTGTCTGTATAATATGCCTATATTTATAAATGTTCAAGACTTAAGGTTTGTTTCAATAGGCAAACAAGAGACTATTGATAACTATTATTAACTATAATTCATTTTCATTTTACAGATGTCTCACTAAATCTTCTACAAACCCGAGATCAGGTAGCAACAATATAAAACCTGTTCAGCGACTGATTACAGTATAAATCTGCCTGGAAAACATTGTTGGCTTAAACATGCTTAGAATAGATGTTAATATGCTTATTGTCTGCTTATTATTATCTTCCTCCATGTACCTTACTAATGCAACAGCTGGTTCAGCGACATATAAGACTCTTATTACTTACCCTCATCATTCCCAAGACAGAAAGAAACAAACATTAGGTTGCTGCCATGTGATTGGCTGATCAAATAATTAATGAGCAGTCAAACTAATACAATGGCTGGTGAATGAGTATAGGGGAGAGCGGGGCACAAAGTAACACTTTTTGGTTTTGATCAAATAATAAACAAAGTAATGATGTTAGACAAAGCATATTTTTTTTGCCAGGAACACACAAGCCTCTCCTACAAATGAGCACTGAAATTATGATCGCCGGACCTATGTTTTTTGTGCAGTATTGCCAAAAGTGCCAGGAGTAAAAATGTTACTATTTACCCCACCTGCGGGGCAAGTTTTAACAGATGGGGGTTAGTTGTAACACATGCATATAAAGGCAGATTTCACACAATTAATTAAAATCCAGCTTACTTTCAATAGTAGCTATATTTCCTCAGTAATTGGCTCATTTCTTTTTTTATTCTACATAGCACAGTGTGTTTATGTATTTATTTGTTTATTGGATAAACACATTTGAATTTAATTGCATTATTATCCATTCATCCATTATTATACAATGCATTTATTTGCATTATTAGCAATAAAATAATTTTATTTCTATTAAAAGAGAATTATTTTCTATAAAAAAAAAAATTTATTAAAAAAGTTCTCAACGTTACACTCAAAATTAAAAAAAAATGTGTTAGTTTAGTCGGTGTCCAACAGTGTGTGGCTTAATTGTAACACCCCGTTACAACTAACCCCGCTGTGTCCTGTTTTCCTCAAAACTGGCTAGCAGTCACTGAGTGTGTTTACATCTTTTAAAATGGTTTAATCTTTTAGAAGACGATAATCACAACAATATAAGATTTTACATTCATACTTTCACAGATTTTTATAAAATGAAAAAATATCGAGTATAATAAAAAATACTTTTATGCTGCCAAAATGGTTTCTCCTGTGTTTCTCGTCCAAATTTCGCTGAACTTTTTCAATAACTGGCAGGAAGACATCTGCCGACACTGTGGTGAAAACCTCAGAAGCATACCATGGCTAACCCTGAGCAAATACCTTAAAACTCTGTGTTACATTTAACCCGCCGTTACTTTGTGCCCCGCGCTCCCCTATATTAAGTTGTTATTCATTGGAATGGTATATGATTGTTTGATATCAGTGTAAATACATGTAAATAATAAAGGTATGGAACTCATGCACTATAAATCAGACCAAATACATAAATAATACAACAACTTTTAAAACTACAAAAATAAAGCTGTTAGTTTGATAAGAATACATTTAAAACAAGACCTCTTGGTAACTACTCAGTTTTGCTATTTATTTTAATGCTGATTAATATAACACAAAAGTTACAAATTCTTCATGTTCACAGGAACGTTTTGGTTAACCTTTCTGGAAATTGTGTGATTGCAACAAAGGGTATTTTGTAAGATTTCATCATAGCAGTTTTGATGGTGCACCATTTGTTTCTCAATGCATGCAACCATTACATATGCAGAACTAAACACCCCTGTGCATTTCTTGCATGCAAACAAAACGAGAACACTATAAATAACATTTCAAATACAAAAAATATTAAGGATGTACTTTTCATATTGTTACCATGCCATTTTAAAGAGTTGTTTTAAATTTATCAAAACATGGCAAAATATTCTTATTAAATTGTTCTTACTAAATTCTGTGTAAATGCAAGTGATGTCAACAGTAGAGATTCAAATTTTGCTCACATAATCTAATGTGGAAGGACACACAATACAGTCCCATTTTCACACATCATGTAGATTTGAATAATATATTGTACACTCAACAAAAATGTAAACGCAAAACTTTTACTTGGACAAATGTGTGAATGCTCCGGTCACAACAGAAACCCTTGTTCCCTGAGGGGGCGCGGGAGGGGGGGGGGGGGGGGGGGGTAGTGGGATGACGGAAATGCTATAGTGGATTAATCCACTTACGGGGATTTCGTTCAGAAAGCCAATTGTCTGAAAGAGTATGTAAACGGGCCAATGAAATGCCAATGAGTTGGCAGCGTCAGCTTGCGCAGATGATGCTTGTTGTAATCAATTAAACAATATAAGTACAGTGAGAGCAAGGTCAGGCATCTTTTTTAGCTGAAGAGACTAATACTCACAGCTAAGGGACAGTCATTATGGCGATGCAATATATCATTTCCGTTCCCACCCTCGGGGAACGAAGGTTACTTTAGTAACCAGAGCGTTCCCCTTCGGATGGGGAACTTCAATGATATAGTGGATTAATCCACTTATGGGGAAAGGTCTGTAAAACGCCATAATGACTGTACCTTAGCTTCGCCCCCGATAAAAGGTTTGCCAGGCAAGGGTGAGCGCACCTGCATCATCAAGAGGCACGGTCCTCCAACATGTTCCCTGGCCCTTACTTATCCCACTTCAATGGAAGATTTACAGATTTAGATATATTTTTCGGGAGCTGCAAATCGTCTAGATCATTCTAGGAATTTAATCACGACAGTACGTTGGAAAACGTGCAGTCCCGATAGGGAGGACGCTGTGGAGGCCACCTGCTACCCAAGTGGGGAGATATGATGGCAGAATATATGGACTAGCCCTGAGAAGGGGGAGTATGCATATAATAAGATGGTCAGCGGAGAGGGAAGACACGGGACCGCCTGTGAGGGGGGACTGCACCGTGGCTGAATAAGCATATGGGATCGCCTTGTGGGGATCACGCATAGCAGGCACCTATACCCAAAACGCGGGCTGACCAGAGGGCAGACCTACAACGCAATGGGTCAGCAAGTGACTCCTCCGCTGAGTCAGGGCTAGGGGCATCGGATGAATCTCTGCAGGGCTCAACTTAGCGGGGAACTTTAATGACAGAGTGAATAAGCGCACCTATCTCCATGTTAGGGAGAATGACGCGGCAAGCGTGTTTCAACACCTTAACCGAGTTCTTTCCTCAATCACCGAGGATTACCTAATACCCTTGAGGAATCATGATGAGCGGAGATGACAGCCACGTAAACCTTGAGTGTGGAGGGCGACAGCCTGCTCTCCAGCTTCTCTTGGAGGAAAGAAAGCACAACGCTGATCTGGCAAGTTCGGGGGTCTTCTCTGCGAGAGACGCACCATTCAGTGAATAGACTCAACTTCAGGGCATAGGCGTGCCTCGTCGTGGGGGCTCTAGCCTGAGTGATGGTTTTAATCACCGTGGTCGGTAGGTTACCTAAGTCTTCCTCGTGTCTAAGGACCACACGTGGAGGTTCCAAAGATTGGGGCAAGGGTGCCAGATGGTGCCCTGTCCCTGAGAGAGTAGGTCCTCTCTCAAAGGGATCTGCCAGGGGAGGGCCTTCGCAAGGAGAGAGAGTTCTGACATCCAGGTCCGGTTGGGCCAGAGAGGCGCAACTAGCAAGACCTGCTCCTCGTCCTCCCTGACCTTGCACAGTAGCTGCGCGAACAGGCTCACTGGGGAAAACACATATTTGCGCATACCCTGAGGCCAGCTGTGGGCCAGTGCATCTGTGCCGAGAGAGCCCTCGGTCAAGGAAAAACAACTGGCAATGAGCGTTCTCGGGGGAAGCAAACGGATTGATCTGGGCTTCCCCGAATCGCGCCCATATCAGCTGAACAGACTGAACCCATCTCTGGGAAACACCCATACAGTCTCATTCACACACATACACTACAGATAATTTTTTTAGCTTACCCAATTCACCTGTACCACATGTCTTTTGGACTTGTGGGGGAAACTGGAGCACCCAGAAGAAACCCACACAAACCTGGAGAGAACATAAACTCCATACAGAAATGCCAACTGACACTCGAACCAGTGACTTTCTTGCTTTGAGGCAACAGCACTACCTACTGCGCAAGTGCTTTACTATTATACTATAGTTCAGAAACACTACATATTTTGCTATAAATTACTAGTATTATTTCTTGTTGGCTAAAAATGTAGTGATGTGCTTGGGGGAACTGACATTCGCATGCCAGTATGTCATATTTAAGAAAATGTTGCTGTGTTTCTCCTTTCCTTACTTCTCGATTTAATTCCTTTGTTCAGACTTTCTGGGGTTATGACATAACAATTTGTGGTAATTGAATTAATAGAAACATTAAAAGGGGAAGTATGAAATATTGGCAGAAACCTTGAAACTCTTTTTTTATTTGACCTACAGTTAAGGTCAGAAGTCAGAAAAATAAACCCCTGTTTATTTTTTCCCCAATTTCTGCTTAACGGAGTGAAGATATTTTCAACACATTTTCAAACACAATAGTTTTAATAACCCATTTCTAATAACTGATTTATTTTATCTTTGCCACGATGACAGTGTATAATATTTGACTAGATATTGTTCTAGCCTCTTCTATACAGCTTAAAGTGACAGTTAAAGGCTTAACTAGGTTAATTTGGTTAAATATGCAGGTTAGGATAATTAGGCAAGTTATTGATGGTTTGTTCTGTAGACTATCGGGAAAAAATATAGCTTAAAGGGGCTAATAATTTTGACCTTAAAAAGTTTTTAAAGAACTTACAAACTGCTTTTATTCTACCCAAAATAAAACAAACAAGACTTTCTCCAGAAGAAAAAATATTATCAGACACACTGAAAATTTTCTTGCTGTGTTAAACATCATTTGGGAAATATTTAAGAAAGAAAAAAAAATGCAGAGGGGGGCTAATAATTCTGACTTCAACTTTACTTGTGTGTGAATTTCATTTGCCCACAGCACGTCTCTTCATTTTAAGCCAACGCCCAATGGTCCAATCTTGTTCCTGTAGTTTTTATATTGGAATATTTGAATTATTATTATTATTGTTATTAAGAGCATTTTTTTTTCATTTTGAAAATGTATTGTTTCTAGATATCATATGAAAACAATTCAAGTGACTTTTCCTTAAAAAGTACTTGATGTTATTTGACGAATTTGTTGAGTGACTTCCTCTTGTTCACCTTGCTCTATAAATATGTGGCCCTGCTCTGTTTTCATGTCATTTGCTGTGTGAACCTGACAGGAACATCATGGAGTGTGCACCATGGCTTACTATATTCATGCTTACAATACTAAGTCCTCTCATAACCGGTAAGCCCACTTTTTTGTCTTTAACCATCACAATAGTTTATATGAGAAATAGAACAGAAATGTCTGTTTTTTCAGTCGAAGTGCTTATTCAAAAGAAATAACACACTTTAACATGCATTCAGTCTTTTATTTTACTATATACTTTTATTTAATAGCCTATATGTGGCCCTTATGTTGCATGGGTATATTTTTGGCAATAGCGGAAAATACACTGTATGTGTCAAAATGACAGATTTTGTATTTCAGCTATTAATATTAGGTAAAGGTCTTGTTCCAAGTAGATATTTTATAAATGTACAGTAAATATATCAAAACTCAATCTTTGAGTTTTAAAATGGATTGCGAAGAACTCAACTTGGACAGATTTTCTCTGTATTTTTCTTTCTTTTTTAAATCAGAATCCAGATATTAAACTGTATCTCAGTCAAATATTGTTCTAGCATAACAAACCATACATCAGCGTAAATAGATCATAATTTACTCTCAGATAATGCAGAAATCTCACTTTGCAACAGTGCACACTTATGACTGGTTTTGGGTCAAATTCTGTATTATTAGTCTGCAAAAAATAATTCTTGTTTGTGATGTTTGATGTTTAGAAACAATTGTTTTTATACCATCAGAAGCATAAAAAAATATTGTTTAATTGTTAATAATTGTATTTTTTAGCACAGCTGATTTAATATAACTTTAGTAACTTACAATAATTATATTTTAATTTAAAAGAGTATTCAGGGTCTTTACAAAGTTTTTATGCTTTGAAAAAACGCATGATTTTTAAAACTCAAATCTACGTCTAATATAGACCTACCTAGACTGCTCATTTACAAAATATATTTGACGTTTTTCTATATTTCCCCACATTTGGTCTGAAACAACCCAATATGTTTAAAATGTAGATATTTTTTAAATTTGTGCATCTTCAAGTGGAATGCACTTCATCAAATCAAGGTTATTTATTGGCATTGATGGTTCTAAACGATAATTTAAACCGTTCCATTTACAAAAGGTTCATAGTAGAAAATTTTATTAAAATTTTGCAGTGTTGGTAGAAACATTGCAACTCTTTCTTTAATTTGACCTACTGTACTTGCTTGTGAATGTAATTTCTCCACAGCACGACACTACATTTTTTAGCAACACCCAATGGCCTATCTCGCTCCTGTAGTTTTTAACGGAAAATTATTATTATTATTATTATTATTATTGTTGTTGTTTTTAAATGCATGTTTTTGTAATTTTGAAAACGTATATATAAATATATATTTTGACATTGTGTAAAGAAAAATCAAGTGAATTTTCTTTATAATGTATTTGACATTAGATTGTTTCCAGTCACAACATAAAATTGAGCGAATTTTGCATTTAAATTTTATTAAAAGGTTCTGCACAGGTTCTTTGGAAAAACAAAATTATTCTTTTTGCTGCTCCATTTAGAGTTTAAAGCTGCACACTTGCAACACCTTTACTATTTTACCCATTTGTCCTTCTATAGGTGCTCCATCCACTATTTCATGCCCCGTTAAAGATATCAGAATTAAAGGAGGCAGTTTTTCTATCTCAAAAGATGGGAGCTCCATAATATTCAACTGTCCAGAAAGCTATTACCCAACCGTAAGAACCCGTCGCTGCACCAAAGGAAGATGGAGCGAGCTGCCCAAAGGAAAACGCTTAGGATGCAAAAGTGAGCAATGTATTCTCACCCAAACATGATCTTAATCTTATTCAGAATTGAAAACACAACCGTATTTTCTGCTGCTCTCAAAACAACTGCTTTTATCTTAGAAATCACTTGTCCGGATCCTCGTGCAATTTTAAACGGAGAGGTGCATCCATATTCACCACAGTATTTTGTAAACAGTACAACCAGCTACTCGTGTCAATCTGGCTATGATTTCCGTGGCTCTGAGTCTCGTGTTTGCCAGGCCAATGGGAAATGGAGTGGAAGCACACCGATCTGTGGAAGAAACTGTAAGTTGGAAATTTCCCTAAAGAGAAATTACAAAAGTTCTGTGTTCACAAACCTCTGTTGTTCTTTTTAAACAGCGGATTACTGTCCTGACCCCGGAGTTCCTGCTGGTACTACAAGAACAGGCAACATGTTTCACATTGGTGATAAAGTCACATACCGCTGTGACAATAAATTGAGCTTGATAGGTTCCAAAGAGCGAATATGTCAGGACGATGGACAGTGGTCGGGAACAGAGCCAGAATGTTACGGTAAACACTCCTCTCTGTCTTAAAGGCACAATATGTTTTTATTCATTTAAGATTTATTCATTAAAATGTCCACAAAACACCAGATTACTGTTATGTATTATGGATTTATGTACTTACATTATTCCAAATGTTTTTGAAGAATATTTAAAATGCTTAATTACCAATTTTAACTAGTGACCGTGTCCTTTACGGTCCTGTGTTGCAATGCTATTTTCATTACACATCATTGATTTCTGGTTTGGTTTTATAAATGTAGTATGACAAAACAGAACAGCTTTTTCTCTATGTTGTTCCTGCATTGAGCTAGTCTGTAATCAGCAGTTGTTTCACCAGTCTTGTTTTGCTTCAATGACTTTCAGTCCTAAGTCGCCTTTCCACTGCACACGACAAACGACAAGCGACAAGCGACAGACTGGAAGTCATTCATTTCCAATGGAGAGTAGTCTTGGTGTTGCGTGGAGTTTCGATCGTCTCTGTATACGGAAATTTCGGATCCAATTTGAGCTGCAGATACATTGAAATATTTGAACTCCTGCCACATAGACCACATACAATCGGACGACCGGATGTGAAGTATTCCAGTGTTGCAGTTTTGGGTCAATGCATGCGAGATGAGAAATACTAGTTTTATTTTTGTTATTTTTTAAATCAGAAACAAGTCTGTTTAAATATCTGTCTATCTAAAATCTATCTATCTAAAAAGTCTATATTAAAAATACATGTCTATTCATAAATGAAAATTCTCTGCGACTGCCACAAGGAGGCATATTCCGACAGTTGTTTTCAAATGTTGTGTGCAGTGGAAAGGTGACTAGTTGACAAGAAAAATAGAAGTGTACTGCGCTTTTAATGTCGCAAGACAACCACTAAATCAGCTGCGTATTGTGCGAGAGCACTGCTGTTGATATTGTTATAATCGTAATATTTAACAATATTGGGATATTCAAGATATTCAAGTCATACAGCTCTGGACAACTTGAAACACGGACCACTAGTCTCTCCTCTATCTTTAAAAGTCTCTGTAGCTTTTGACAACACAAACACTGCTGTCACTTCAAAGGAAACCCCGCCTCTGCTTTCATTTGATTGGAGAATTAAAGATTTGCAGGTGGCGTAACGTGCTTTTTCTACTGAGAGTTGACTTTTGTAATGCAGGTGCACATCGCGCAATGGCAAAAATGTGATTGCGAACAGCCGGTTAAAAAAAGTTGCAGCAGGTGGTTAAAACGGGAGGCGTGAGGGCGCATACGCATCATGCAAAATGATCACGGTCATTAGTAAACCATTCAAAAAAGACCTTACTCTGTTTCAAATTATCAAGATTTAGCTCATCCATCAAGAGGACTTCTGCAGAGGTCTCATTGGATGTAATGAAGACCACAACTCCCATGATTCCACACTAAACACACTACGCTTTTGTTTGTCGTCAATACATGCCTTCTAGTCACAAAAATTACATACTGTGCCATTATTTGAACAAACCACACAAACTTGTTACACCTAATGAATTAAATTTCTTCAACTTAATTTATGACCATTTTCGGTGATAAATTAAGTTGAAAAGCTCATTCTTTGAATTATTTCATTTAAGTTTTTTTTTTTATATAAAATATCATAAAATTAATTCATAAAATTCTCAGTCTATGAAGTACACATTCAGCTTTGCTAATGTTGTTGTTGTTGTGTGCATACAGCTGATTTCACATACGACACCCCGGAGGAAGCCTCAGACGCTTTCAGCAGTTCTCTAATGTCAAACCTACAGCTTTCTCAACTGCATGAAGGAACAGGTAGTCTTGAGCAACTCTCGCAATCTTCTTCCTCTTTAAGATTTTTTTTTCTGTCACCGTCACTTTTTGTGTTGTATGAGACCCAAATCCTGTGTTTTCAGATCAGTACGGAAAGAAAATACAAGTGCATAAAGGGGGAAAACTGGATATGTACATAGCCTTGGATGTTTCTGACAGCATAGATGAAGAAGATTTCGAACGGGCAAAAGATGTCATTAAAACACTGATAGAAAAGGTGAATAGTGCACTGATTATTCATTTAGGCCATTTCAAAAGTATATGCTCTAAGGCAGGGGTGCCCAATCCTGTTCCTGGAGATCTACCCTTCTGCAGAGTTCACCTGCAACCTTTACGCACCTGTCTTTAATTACCAGTGCTCTTTTTCAGATCCTAGTTGGCTTATTTGTTTTGATCAGGGTTGGAGCTGAACTCTGCAGGAAGGTAGATCTCCAGGAACCGGATTGGGCACCCCTGCTCTAAGATTCATCATTATTATTGTTGCCAATGTGTGTGTGTCTGTTGTCTGTATGGCCAGCCATTTTAATAGTACCATAGTTCATAGTTACTGGTGATCATAATTTTTCAAAATATCAAATTTTCTGCTTAACTGAAAAAACAAAACAACAAATAAAACAGGTTTTTTTTTTGGGGGGGGGGGGTGTAAGTAAATTTCCATATTTGAGTAAACTATCCCTTTAATAAGCTGTTGAAAATGATTAGTTGACTATACATAAAAAGAGTGAGAAAATGCATTAACTTAAAATGATTAAGTAAATGAATGACATGCATAATAGTAAAAAATTATTAAGTCTGTTGTCTCTATGGCTAGCCACTTTAATATATTAAAATCTAAAAAACTAGTATTGCTCTGTCTCTGTATTGCTTAGTCTCTGTGTGCATGTGTGTGAGTGTGTTGGTTTTGGTGGTTTACAAGGGAAAAATGTTTATAATTACATTGGTACACTGTAAAACCCAAAAAGTTAAGGTAACTCAAACCATTTAGGTTAAAAAAACTAATCCTAATGAGTACTGTGAACTTAATCCATATGAGTAAACGAAGCAATCTGAGCAAAGTAAAACCCAATAAATGAAGAGAACTCAAGTTGAGTACTGTGAAACCCAACAAGTTAAGGCAACTCAAACCGTTTGAGGAAATCAATTGCTACAAACCAATTGAGTTAAAAAAACTAATCTATATGAGTACTGTGAACTTTACTGCATTTAAGTGGAAGTAATGAGGTACTGAATTAACTCATTACCTTCGACACTGAGTTCAAAACTCTTTTCAAATGAGTAGAATTAGCTTTCAGTCAATTTTGACTTAACTACACTTATTTCATTTGATAAAGTTGACTGTTGGAATTTACAGTGTATGACCTAGGTATTTCAATGTTGAGGTAGTTTATGAGGATGTGCCATGTTTCCCAGTAATCCAGGACTGTTAATGAAATCATATTTAATAGAGTCTTTTCATATTCAAAGGCAATATAATAAGTTGTTTTTAGAGTATAAAATACATTATGCCAAAGGAGAGTCCTCATAAACCACTAAAACAAGTATGCGGGTGTGTGTGTGTGGACTTGTTCAACTTACTTGCCATAGCATCTAAAAGGATAACTAAGTACTAGTATCATGAAAATACACAAATGTATATTTTACAGTTTAAAAGTTACAATGGGGCGACATGGTGGCTCAGTGGTTAGCACTGGGTCAATTGGCATTTCTGTGTGTTCTCCCCGCATGGATTTCCTCTGAGTGCACTGATCTCCCTCACAGTCCAAAGACATGCTGTATAGGTCAATTGAATAAACTATATTTGCTGTGGTGTATGTGTGTGAATGACTGATTAAGGGTGTTTCCCAGTACTGGGTTGCAGCCGGAAAGGCATCCGCTGTGTAAAACATTTGCTTGATGAGTTGGAGGTTCACTCCGCTGTGGTGACACCTGATGAATAAAGAGACTAAGCCAGGGGTGAGCAACCCTGTTCCTGGAGATCGACCTTCCTGCAGATTTCAGTTGTAACCCATATCAAACACACCTGCCTGTAATTATCAAGTGCTGTTCAGGTCCTAATTAAGTGGTTCAGGTGTGTTTGATCAGGGTTGGAGCTGAACTTTGCAGGAAGGTCGATCTCCAGGATCAGGGTTGAGCACCACTGGACTAAGCGGAAGGAAAATGAATAAATGAATGTTACAATGGCTTGCCATATATTAGAATGAGCGAAGACATTGTAACTTAAAAGCTATTCAACAGCCCTACTTTTTGGTCTTTATTAATTCTGTATGCTATACTGTACATAAACCTAATGAAATGACTGTGTAACCCCACAGATCAGTTATTATGAAGTCTCCCCAAACTATGAGATCCTGATCTTTGCCACAGACACTGACCGGATAATCTCCATGAGAGAGTTCAAAAACGGGCAAGGAAAAGACCTGTTACAAATCATACAAAAACTCCAGGATTACGCATATGACAGTAGGTACATTGTGTCGATAGGCACTAAGATGTGATTTAAAGATTAGTGTTGTGCCAAAAAAGGAAATGCTTTTGTTCAGTTCTGAGTTATTAATATGTCATTTTTTTGGTGACACACAGAAAAAGGTCAACGATCAGGAACTAATATCGCCCAGGCCTACAACAAAATTTACGAGAGTATGACAATAGAACAATTGACAAATAAGGAGGATTTCAAGGAGACTCAGCATATCGTCATCATGTTTACTGATGGTATCGGTTATATATACATATTAATTATATAATATTATATAATTTTATATATTAAGTATGTAATTATATACTTAGTACTGCGTCTTTTGAAGTGTGTTTTATTCATTATGTTTAAGAGTTAGTTCACCCAAAAGGAAAATGATGTTTTTAATTACTCACCCTCATATCATTCCAACCCCCTGAGACCTCTTCATAACACAAATAAAGATATTTTAGATGAAATCCAAGAGCTCTCTCATCCTGCATAGATAGAAACAGTCGCAAGATTTTTAAAATCCAGAAAAGAAACCAAAACATTCCCAAAACATATTATCAAACAAATCTCCAAGAATAATATTAGAATTAGCAGTGCAATGTAGTAATTGCGCACCCTGATCTGATGTGGAAGACATGGCGAACAAAGTTGTTTTTACAGGTTTTTGCAAAGACTGTAAAAAATATAGACGTAGTATACGTGATGTCACCTAAAGTTTTCTGAAGAGTGCTAATTAAGCTACAAGTGGGAGTGGCCAATCGCCATTTTGTTTGCGCGTCATCTCCCTGACCGCAGGTAACCAGAAATGAGCAAAGAGGTGGGGCATGAGTGGAGCTACAGACGCCTGCTAGCATTTTGCTTAGATGAGTTTTTCTTTGGGAGAAACACTTAACACTTCAATACCTGCGATTAATAATAAAGGGTAATATTAGCTATATGCACCAAAACCATCTTTTGTACCAGGCTGTAAACATGTTTTTATCAGCTGTAAAACTGCCCAATTTAGCATTGCAATCAGTGGACACCTGGAGTTTCTGGAGTCGATGAATTGCAGTTTCAGTTACTTGCATATTGGCTTCATGAGGGAGAGCGGGATGTTGCTGCTTGGTTTTTTTGGTGCACAAAAGTGTTCTTGGAGCTTTGTATGGTTAAAGTTGAACCACTGGAGAATTTTCAGACAATGTTTTTGGTTCGTTTTCTGGACTTAATATTGGGCCCCTTGCTGTCTTTATGGAGGATTTTTAGAGCTTTTGGATTTCTTTTATTGTAAATAAATTTGTGTTCCGAAGATGAACAAAAGTCTCACGGGCTTAGAACGAAGGGTAAGTAATTAATAACTGAGTTCTTTGTCATTTTTGGGTGAATTAAAGATTTAGGAAAACACATTTGACCACAAATCAGAAAATGTATCTATGTAAACTGTAATTTCCGACTCATTTTGTTCTTCAGGTCAAGCCAACATGGGTGGTAGTCCAAAACCATTGGTGGACAAGATCAAAAGTTTTGTTAGACAACATTCAGTTGAGGAAAAACTTGGTGAGGAAGAACATGAATGATTGAGATTAATTTATAAATCGATTACTAAAAGCAGACCTTCAAAAACAGCTCCTGTTTGTTGATGCTATTTGTTTTCTGCAGAACTCTATGTGTTTGGGTTAGGGAATGATGTGCATGCTGAGGACATTAAGGATTTAAAGACTGACAGGGGAAATGAGAGGTTTTTCTTCAAGCTTAAGTCCTTGGATGACTTGAAGAAAACATTTGACAACATGATTGGTACTTTATCTTTCATTTTAAAAGAAGTACTTGATTCATACTGGATCGAAATATACTAAAATAATCTACCGTGGTCAGAATATCCAACAGTGACCTGTTTTTCTTGGATATCATTGAACAGATGAGGGCAACAGTGTAGAGTTATGTGGACTTTACAAAGATTACGATGATGAGTCTGAAAGCCATAAACGTCGTCAATACCCCTGGCTAGCAAAGATTTCCGTGACTGTGAGTATCCACGTAATGTATTATATTAGCTCATTTCTTATTGAAAGGGTCACGATGAGGAGATGGAGTTTAGTAAACACAAAATTCTCAACATTCAAACAATTATTTCACTTTGACAGTGTTAAGAGCATCACAGCTTTCCAGAAATGCACACTACAGAACACTACATATTACGACAAGCTGTTTGGCATTTATATCTATATAAACATCTTCATGCTACCTATTTATTTGATCCAGACATATTTATTCCAATAAGTATAAGCATTTATCTATTTGCTACTAGAGCATATAGTTTAGATACTACTACATTTATAAAAGATACTAGTTGTTATTCATGAGATAGTGGTGCTCATTCATATAGTACAGATATAAAAAGATAGTTCACCCATGATTGATAATGCACTCTTGATTTATTCACCTTCAAATTGTCCCAGAGCTTAATGAGCTTCTTTTGTATTGTTGACAGAAAATCAGATAGTTTGAAGAATGTTGGAAACTGTTAGTCATTGTAGTCATCCATAATTAAACAATTTTAAGAATTTCCAATTTTATGGAAGTCCATAGTGACCGGTGATTACCATTTTTCTAAATATCTTCTTTTCTGATTAAATGAAACAAAAAAACTCCAAAAGACCTAAATCAGGTTTTGAGGAAGTGCATAAATTTTCATGTTGGAGTGAACTATTCTTTTTATAAGCTGTTTAAAATGATTAGTTGACTATACTTAAAAGCAGTGAGTAAACCTGTTAACTTAAATTTATTAAGTAAATTAACTATATGCATAATGATTAAAAATAAGTCAACTTAATAGACATTACAAATTTCCTTTTTTAAATAAAGTAACTAATTGTACAGTATACCTACCAATTGTAAACAGGTAGAATATAAACTACACTGTAAAACTCAATAAGTTAAGGTAACTCAAACCATTTGAGGAAACCGATTGCAACAAACCATTTAAGTTCAAAAACTAATCCTAATGAGTACTGTGAACTTAATCCATTTGAGTAAATGAAGCAATTTGAGCAAAATAAAACCCAATAAATGAAGAGAACTCAAACTTACTGAGTACTGTAAAACCCATTAAGTTAAGACAACTCAAACCATTTAAGGAAACCGATTGCTACAAACTATTTGAGTTCAAAAACTAATCTATATGAGGACTGTGAACTTACTCCATTTAAGTTGAAGTAATGAGGTATTCAGTTACTTAAATTACTTATTTAATAACTTTCAGAAAATATTGAGTTAACTACACTCATTTCATTTAATAAAGTTGACTGTTGGGCTTTACTGTGTATGTAATAACATATAAATTACACTATAGTGGGCTCTATTTTAACGGTCTAGGCGCAAAGTCTGAAGAGCAGTGCGCAAAAGCATTAAGGGCGTGTCCGAATCCACTTTTGCTATTTTAAGGTTGGGAAAATACGCTCTGCACTGCGGCCCATGGTCTAACAGGGTTGAGCTTATTCTCTTAATGACTTATAGGTGTGTTTTGGGAATAAACCAGAGTCTCATCTCCCATTCCCTTTAAGTCAGTTGTGTTGCTCCATTGGTATTTACATGGCGAACTTTGTAAGTGGAAAAACTGAACACTTCAAAACAGTTAAGAACACAGTTAAACAGAGCATCTGCAGTGCAAGGACAGCCTCCTCCATTTGGCCTTTACTTTCACTTTCTCTCTTTCGTGGATAAGGAAACAGTGTTGTACATTCCACTGAAAACATGCATAAGCCTACATAATTAATTTCGTTTGTTTAGCGCAAAGATTTGTTTCAGAACTATTTCTAAATTCAGTTCTAATTTCCAGCAAACGAATAAATGAACAATAATAACAAAGTGTGGTCAAAAAGTTATATCCAAAATCACACCCTATGCCCCATATGGTAAAATTAATAACTTTATTTAACCCAAACTGTTTGAGGAAACTGATTGCTGCAAACCATTTAAGTTTTGAAACAAAATGTTTAATGTTTAAGTATATATAGAGTCATAAACATATATATGTTTTGTGTTAATATCATCAAACATATATAGTATAAGTAACTTAAACATTTTAAGTTCAGTTATTAAATCGGTATAGTTCGGTAAAATCTGTATGAAATCGGAGTTCAGTTCAGAACAAATTAAGTCCAAACTACTATATAGCTATACTCAAATGGCTTGATATTAGTTAACACAAAACATATAATTAATTCATTCATAACTCATTAGGTTTGGGTTCTGCTTAATCAGTTTATGCGTCACTATAACTCTTTTTCATTACGACAAAGCAACTTTTTAAAAAATTTAAAAAGTGAAACTAACTTCTTTCATTTAGTGATTTTCACTGTTAGGTTTTATAGTGCATATAAAATTCTAGTGTTTCAGGGTAGAAAACAAAAACTAGTCCTGAATGATGAATTCACACTCATTTGTATTTTGATAGGTCAGGACAAATGTTAATAAATTAATTAATGGTGTAGTGCTGCTCTAGCTCTTTAAACAGTTTATGCTAATTTATCTAACCTTTTGAATGACAAAGCCCATTCTCTGATGCTTTTGCAGCGCAGCAATGGAAAAAGTTCAAAATGCATGGGGTCCTTTGTCACCTCGAGCTTTATCTTAACAGCAGCTCACTGCTTCAGGGTTGATGACTCACCTGCTAGCATAACTATTGAGCTGGAATCAGAAAATCAAGGTAATGTACAGTTTCAGCCATATCATCTGCATGAGCATTTTAGTTCATAAATCATCTCAGCAGTTGTTTTTTTTCTAGGAATTAAAGTAAAACACATCCATTCTCATCCTGACTATAACGTCAAGAAAAAATTGAACTTGGGGATACCTGAATACTATGAATTTGATGTAGCTCTTCTTCAGTTGGAGAAACCTGTAAAGATGAGTCCAAATCTTCGGTACGAAATGCAGCTCATCAACATGACATGCACTGTTTTATGGAAATAAAAATACAGTTGTGTAATCAATTTGCCGTATACTGCCTTTATTTGTACAGGCCAATCTGCATCCCCTGCACCAAGGAAACCAATGGAGCTCTGAGACTTTCAGATCGAGAAGGAACATGCAAAAAACATAGTGAGTTAAAGAATATTTGTATAGTTATATTATTTATATATATTATTTATTGTATATATATATATATATATATATATATATATATATATATATATATATAAATACAAAACATAGTAGCTTAAACTTCAACTAAAAGGTAAAACAAATATTATAACAATTAGAGCTGTTAATATACTTGTAATGTGAAGTGGACGCTGACAAGGGAGGTGCGGATCCAAATGCAGGTTTATTAGAAAGGTCAGGCAAGCAATGGTCACAATCCGGAGTAAACAGGCTGGCCTGCTGGTGACTGTGACAATACTATTAATAATCAAATAAATTAATAATAGTATTTCTTTTATCACTCATGTTAGTTGTGTCTCAATTCTAAAAATAACACATAAAATAAGACACGCATAAAATACAACATATTCTATTTAGATTTATTTATTTTGCAGAGGAATTACTGATGACTGGAGATACTGTAAAAGCTGCTTTCATGTCCGAAGTCAGAACAAAGACTGAGCAAAAGGATATCACAATCAAGCAGGGAAAACTGGTAATGATATGTTGTATTATGTTATTGATTCTCTTTATACTGTAGTTTTTTGGTTATTTTACATTTTACAGGTCAAAAGTGAATAAAAAAAGAGTAATGGACTTGCCGTATTAGCAAAACGCTTCATTAAATATGTATATTTACTCAGCTCAGTTATGAATTTCTAAAAAAACGATTGTTCTGCAGCGGCAAGCTTGTGTTGAAGATGCCAAGAAAGCAGCAGGAATGACTGCAGAAAATGCTGCAGATATTGTTACAGATAATTTTCTGTGCAGCGGTGGTATTGACCCTACAACAGATGAAATTGCCTGCAAAGGTACGTTTGATTTTTGGATAATATTTAGCTCTAATCTACCAATTCTAGTGATGCTACCAGTTTTAGAACATTTTAGTAACCTTGTAAGGTTAGTTATAAGGGATAGTTCACACAAAAATGAAAATTTTCTCACCATTTACTCACAATTCAATTCAATTCAATTCACCTTTATTTGTATAGCGCTTATACAATGTAGATTGTGTCAAAGCAGCTTCACATAAAAGGTCACAGTAAATAGGAACAGTGTAGTTCAGTTTGTAGTGTTTAAGTTCAGTTCAGTTTAGCTCAGTTCAGTGTGGTTTAATAATCACTACTGAGAGTCCAAATACTGAAGAGCAAATCCAACGATGCGCAGCTCTACAGATCCCGAAACATGCAAGCCAGTGGCGACAGCGGAGAGGGAAAAAAAAACTTCACTAAAGGCGGAAGTGAAGAAAAAAAACCTTGAGAGAAACCAGGCTCAGTTGGGCACGACCATTTTAATTTCTCCGCTGGCCAAACGTTTGTGCAGAGCTGTAGTCTCAGTGGCGGATTAAATTAAGTGGTTCCAAATGTTTATGAATTTCTTTCTTCTGCTGAACACAAAACAAGATATTCTGAAGAATGTTGGGGGGAAAACATTCAGTGACATCAATAGTAACAAAAAAGCCAAATGCTGTATAGTAATAATATGGAAATCAATGGCTGTTTTTTCTAACATTCTTCAGTGTATCTTCCTTTATATTCAACAGAAGAAAGTCTAACTATCCATTTAATAAATTGAAATTGAATTAGATACAAGTTAATAATGCTGTTCATGTCAACAACAAAAAAAACAGGAGACTCTGGAGGGGCCACGTTTGTAGTCCCCGGTGGTCGAGTGGTCCAGGTGAGATTTTGAATAATTTTTTATGTTTGTTGATTCCTGTTTAATTCAGATCATTTCAAATCTACTGCATAACTCACCAAAAGACCACAAGAGTTATTCATGTCTAACCCGACAGATGCTTATTTTAATGTTTGTGTAATCTTGGACAGGTTGGTATTGTTAGCTGGGGAGTGAAGGATCTGTGTAAGCGCAGCCCGAAGCCGAGGTCTGAGTCTTACACCAGAGATTACCATACAAATCTGTTCAGTGCTAAAATTCTCTCATTCCTGAAAAAATACCTGGCGGATGAAAAACTGGGAACCCCTCTTACGTTCATGTGAAGATCATGTTTAACAGTAGTTTGTTTGCTTGCTAACAAATGCATGTGTCTAAGTTAAACGATCATTTCTATGATATTTTCCTGTGTTGTGCCTCATTGAAAGCATTGTGGAATAATAAAAAAGCAGTAATATATTAATTTAGCTTGTATTTATTGTCATTTTGAATGTTAATTCAAAAACGTAGTATTTCAGTTTATAATAAAAAGGATTTATCTGTATATTTTTTATGTTCTTGTGCTCTTGTAAGCTTAACACAAAAAATAATAGCAATAAAAAAAATCTAAATAACTTCCTCTCCTAGTTGTGCTTAGTATGAATGAAATCAGAATTACTAATGTCTTTATTGGCTGTTTGAAATTTGACCATTTGCTTCTGCTCTGCAATGGCAATCATTTACTGTAATAAATGCTGGCTTCCACAGCGTAAATGCAGAAGGAGTTTTAATTTTTTAGTAACCTGGTTAAAACGATTCAGGTGAATTGTATGTCGTTACAAAATCCACATGTTTAATGTCTGTTGATCTACACTGCCTGATTGATATCTGATATAAAGTGGGTCTCAGACTGTACAAGAAGCACTGCATTAAATCCCATTTTTATGCAACATGTCTTTAAAATATGACAATGTATTTTACTCTAGTATTTTCAATGGATTTTCAGCGCTAGCCTGCTGATCCTGACAGTGCGTGTGTGTAAATGGCTTTTCATCTCATTTTACACTTGACCAACTAAATGACGTCTATTCAACTGATAGTATTTTAATAACGTTACAACATTGATTCAGTAAAATGAACTGTATAAAACTGAAAAAAGTCACATTAACTGTACATCGTAAGTTTATTGGTAGGGGAAAAACCCTAGCTCTGCATATACCCCATCGATTTGTGTTGGGGCAACATGCAAGAATTAAGTTAACTTGTTGCTTTTTACAAATTTAAGTGGATTTAGGTGAATTTAAGCAAACATCGATAATTGGGTGTTATCTGATGGTGTCAGTTTGATGGAACTGAATTCCCTGTTAAGTGATAAAAGTCAAGACAATGCTTTTTAAATGTTATTGCTTAACAGGATATTGATTTTTGATATCAAGAATTAAATGGTTGTCATCAACAATCAGCATTTTTTATACCAAGAATTGTACTTCTGCAAATGATGACATCTTTGTTGATAGCAAGAATAGGCTATATGAACACAGACTTTTAATTTTCAGCCAGCCAGCCCCATGACTTCTGGTGAACTGTCTTTCCATTATAAAATTGCCACGTTTTAGGTCTGACTTCTTTAAAAATCAGTGATCTTCACTGCCTGATAGATAGATAGATAGATAGATAGATAGATAGATAGATAGATAGATAGATAGATAGATAGATAGATAGATAGATAGATAGATAGATAGATAGATAGATAGATAGATAGATAGATAGATAGATAGATAGATATTAGAATATTATTAAAGTTATATTATACAAGATAGATAGACAGACGGACGGACGGACGGACGGTCGGACGGACGGACGGACGGACAGACAGACAGACAGACAGACAGACAGACAGACAGACAGATAGATAGATAGATAGATAGATAGATAGATAGATAGATAGATAGACTTATTGACAGACAGACAGACGGACAGACGGACAGACAGACAGACAGACAGACAGACAGACAGACAGACAGACGGATAGATAGATAGATAGATAGATAGATAGATAGATAGATAGATAGATAGATAGATAGATAGATAGATAGATAGACTTGATGACAGACAGACGGACAGACGGACAGACAGACAGACAGACAGACAGACAGACAGACAGACAGACAGACAGACAGACAGACAGACAGACAGACAGATAGATAGATAGATAGATAAGAAGTGGGTCTCAGACCGGACAAGAAGCCCTGTATTAAATTCAATTTTGCCCCGCCATGTCTTTAAAATATGACAGATTATTTGACCCCAGTATTTTCAATAGTGTTTCTGCGCTTGCCTGCTGATCATGATGGTGCTAGCATTTACATGGTCTTTCATCTATTTTTACAACTAAATGAATGCTTTAGTCTATTTAACTGAGTGTATTTGAATTACATTACAACATCAATGCTGTAAAAGGAACCGTATGAAACTGAAAATAGTCACATTCAGCTTTCCCCAGAAGTTTATCATTGACTGGAAAACATTAGCTGTGCATATACCCTGTTACCATTATTACCAGTTGGAAAGTAAATCTTGATATTATCAACAATCAGCATTTTTATTTTCATTCAACCGCCAACTTTTCCAGCACATGTTTTACGCAGCTGATGCACTTCCAGCCGCAACCCAACACCGGGAAACACCCATACACTCTCATTCACACACATAAACTACGGCCAATTTAGCTTAAATTCAATTCACCTGTACCGCATGTCTTTGGACTGTGGGGCAACCGGAGCACCCGGAGGAAACCCACACAAACACGGGAGAACATGCAAACTCTACACAGAAATGCCAACTGACCCAGCCGGCGCTCAAACCAGCGACCCTCTTGGTGTGAGCCGATTATGCTACCCACTGCACCACTTTGACGCCCAGCATATTTATATCAACAATTCAATTCTTGATATCAAATTGTAAGTGTTGATATCATGAATAACGTTACTGAGAATTGATACAAGTCAAGACGGCTTGCCTTATACGTCCGCAAACAGGGATTACTCGAATTCGGAACTATTCATGACGACTCGTTCCTGGCGGAAGCGTTTCAACGTGGCGCGCGCTCTCCTCTCCTCTCTCTTGAGGAGTGGTTGCCATAGGAACGAGGAAAGCCGATATAAGGATTACAGCAGATAGTCCTGGCAGTTTGATTAGCACAGCTCTGATTATTAATAAGCAGCATCTGAAAATATCAAAACAACCATGTCATCTGTTCCCCAGGACCTGAAAGACACGTGAGTACATACATTCCCCATTTTTTGTGTTTCACTTGCGAAAAAACGCGTTAAATGTCGCCTGGCGTTAGCATGTCTGTGTAGCTAATTCGAATCTTTTTATAGAGGCAGCAAAACCCATATTTTGACGCCAGCTAATAACTATTTTCACAAATATGGCGGCTTAGTGAGTGTTTTAAATCTGGTGTTTAGAAATGAATTGATTTGTTGTCTGATGGTCTGTTTGAGTCACACTTTATAATAAAGTTCATTAGGTAATGTGTTTATTAACATGAGCTATTAATGAACAGTGCTATTAATCAGTTCTACATTTTCTAATGCATCATTCAAGTCCAAATTCATGCCTGTTAACATTAACCTTAGTTATTGCACTGTGAGGTAACATGAACATCTTTATTTTCATTAACTAATGTTAACAAAGATAATTAAATACTGTGATAAATGTGCTCTTCATTGTTTTTTTTAATGTTAGTAAATACATTTTTTAACATTAACTAATGCAACTGTATTGTAAAGTGTTAAATCTAGACATGCATTGGTATAAAATTCTGATGGTATGATAACCTTGGATAAAAATATCACGGTATTGTGATTACTGCTCTAAAATATATTCTTTTTAAATGTCTGGGTAAAAAACAAAAACTTTGAAAAACCTTTGAAAACAATATATTTTATTTTGTGAAAGATTTATAATATTTTGGAGCAGTAAACATGTCAGACTAAATAATTCCAATGAATTATTGACTTCTGCTGTCTTCATTAGTTTCAAAAACACAGATTTCTTTACAATTTAAAATGGCATCTTTTGATATCTTTCTGCTGGAGATACTGTTGTCCTATAAAAAACGCAAATAAAAAATCTTACAAATACCCTTTTCTGAATGGTATCAAAGAAAATTTTGGCGGTTTTAAAACCTTGACTTATTCAAACCGCGGTATACCTTGAAAACTGTTATCGTCCCATGCCTAGTTACATCTGTTTGAAACAATGAGTCTCCCTGTTCTATTGTAGTTCGGTGGCCAGCTCCAAATGGCTCGATGCCCACTATGACCCAGTTGCCAATCTCTACACCTTCTCCTCATGCATTGGTGAGTTGCATGAACCAAATAGTTGCACAACTCTCATATCAGCTGTTTATCCTGCAGCTACCAATCTCAAAGCGCATCCTTCTTATCATTCTTCACAGCTCTTTCAGATTTGCATGGAGATGGTGAAAATAAGGTGAGTTGGTGTGAATGTGTACTTGCACATTGAATTCCTAACTTTACTTTCAGATGTTTAAAATGTAATGTTAAAAATAAAAAAATGAGTCACTTGCGTGTATTTCCACATTAACAGTGCTCATTAGTAAGTGCACCCCTCACAAATCTATCTTTTAATTCACATTTTTAACAGGAAGCTATACAATATTATAGTTGTGCATATACTAGATTAGTTAGCTTAGATATTAGATTAGTCAGTACTGAAGCCAAATTTGGAGCTTATCTAATGAAATAACTTACAATAATGGTCACAAAACTACTACGCCCAAATTTATATTTTATAGAAAAATATTAAATACAAATTTAAAAAGAGGAAAAATCAAGAGAAGAAAAAAATGTGAAAATTAATTAGCAATTTTGTAGTTTGTAAATTTTTTTTGCAATATTTTGCTTAATTTAATTGTTTTATCTTTCAATTTCTAAATATGTTTGGTGACTAAAATATTATTTTAAATAAACGTATCTGTTTAATAAATCTGTTTTATTTAAATTCTCCAGAGTACAATGCCTATATTCACTGAGAAATGAATAAAAATAATCATTTTCAAAATGGGGTGTACTTAATTATGCTGAGCATTGTTTGTGTTTGCCACAGAATAATTAAAAATACAGAAAATGTTCAGTCAGTTTGCCTTTTAGGGCTTAATCCTGTTGAGTACACACATAGTTTGTTTTTATAGCATAGTTAGTTTTATTTAAAGCAGTTCTGTAGCATTCTACAACTGTAAATGACTAAATTTCATTGTTATTTCACCTTTTTTGATTAATCCTGTTTTAAACGGATTAGTAATTGAGTGACAACTACATAAAATAACTGATTAGACTCTCAAAAATTGTCTACAACAGAATTGACTTGAACAATTAAAAAGGGATACCCAAACATTTAAATTTACTCACTATTTACTCCCCTTTAAGGGGTTCCAAACTTTAAGAAATTCTTTATTCTGTTGAACTCTAAAGAAAATTTATTTATTTAAATGGATATCTAACAGAGGGTGATGCGGTGGCGCAGTAGGTAGTGATGTCGCCTCACAGCAAGAAGGTCGCTGGTTCGCGCCTCGGCTGAGTCTGTTGGCATTTCTATGTGGAGTTTGCATGTTCTCCTTGTGTTCGCGTGGGTTTCTTCCGGGTGCTCCGGTTTCCCCCACAAGTTCAAAAACATGTGGTGCAGGTGCATTGTGTAAGCTAAAATTGTCCGTAGTGAATGAGAGTGTATGGGTGTTCCCAGTGATGGGTTGGAGCTGGAAGGACATCCGCTGCGTAAAACATATGCTGGATAAGTTGGCAGTTCATTCCGCTGTGGCGACTCCAGATTAATAAAGGGACTAAGCCGAAAAGAAAATGAATGAATGAATGATATCTAACAGATTTGATTGACAATTGAGATGCCTGACTCATAACATATAACCATACACAATAACATATGCGTCACCAAAATATTGTGACCTTTATCTTCCTATATTATTTACTATATAAACTTGATTGCTTAAGCCCGAAGATTGCTTAATCACGAACTGTGATTTTCAGCCAGGCAGCCCAAGGGCTTCCGAGAACTGTCTTTACATTACAAAATAGTCACGTTTAATATCTGATTTCTTTAAAAATCAGCGATCTTCACTGCCTGTTAGATATACGATATGAAGTAGGTCTCAGAACGGACAAGAAGCACTGCATTAAATTCCATTTCTCCCCGCCATGTCTTTTTAAATAGGATGTTTATTGTATGATGTTAATTTTACCGTAGGATTTTCAATGGAAATCTGCGTTAGCCTGTTGCCACTGACGGCGCTAGTGGTTACAATGGTCTCGTTTTACGATTGAACAACTAAATAAATGCTTAAGTCTATTTAACTGAGTGTATTTTAATTACATTACAACATCAATGCTGTAAAAACACAATTAAGCTTTCACCGGCAGTTTATCAGTTTATAAAACTCTAGCTGTGCATAGAGTCCCTATGGTATGCTTCTAAGTGGATATGGCAACAGAAGAGCATGCTCTCTGAAGCAGCCATCTAAACATGAACAACTCTTTTGATGGTGGTTTACTTCAAATTGGTTTCTTGCAATGCTCACATTATTTCTTGCAATTCTTAGTTTATATATTGTCATTTTAAGAAATGTCTGATGTCTACACAGTTGTGAGAAATATTTATTTATTTATTTATTTGTTTATTTATTTATTCTATGACAGGAACAATAGAATCTTAATTATCATTCTTTATTTATTTTTTTTTTAAATCTGCGTTATAGCCCTGATGTATTAACTAACATACTAAATCAAAAGTAAGCAAACCTTAAATGAGTTGTAACTAATTGTGATCTTCGTGTGCCAGCTGGTGGTGGGTGATCTTGGCACAGGGGTGTGTAACATGAAGCTGAAGGTTTATCGTGGCACCGGTCTGCTGAGTGAGAGCACTCTGCTGGACTTGCCCACCGGCCTGGTCTCATTCCTCATGGACCTGCACGAGCCGAGAACACCGGCCATCGCTGTGGCCTCAGGTCCCTTCATCTATGTCTACAAGAACATGAGGCCCTACTTCAAATTCACGCTCCCTAGCCTGGATATAAACCCTCTGGAGCAGGATGTCTGGTGTCAGGCCAAGGAGGTGAGCTGCTATTCACCCTGTATCCCTTATCACACATTTATCTTTTTGCATTATGTCATTTTATTTTATTTAATCTTACTCTGATGGTTACTGATTGTTTTTTTTTTTTACTCTTAGGACATGATTGACCCAATGACTCTTAAAGAGATGTTAGAAGGATTAAGGCGAGTTACTGTTTGTTAACTAAAGGATTTTTAGATTACTGTATGATGTTGATTTTAGATTTACTCCGTTTTATTCAACAGGGACAAAGCAGAAATTCCACTGTCTGTCAGATCACTACGGTAAAACCACTTTTCTTTTAACTTCTTTTATTTTGTAGTCTGTGAATTATTGTTTTAACTAAAGAACATATTTTGAATGTCTCAGTCCTCATAATATACAACAGTCATCCAGTCATCCATGTCTATTATACAGAGTGAGACGTTCAATATATGTTCTTTTATGTTTCAGAGAAGAAAATATGTCATATATGGTCAATAGAGATTAATAAATTTATATGAAATAACGAATAAATGGAGAAATATTGCAATATAACATGGCAGCACAACCCATTTAAGGTTTGCTTACTTTTGCTTTAGTACAGGCGTGTCCAAACTCGGTCCTGGAGGGCCAGTGTCCTGGAAAGTTTAGTTTCAACCCCAATCAGACACACCTGAACCAGCTAATCATATACTATAAACATTCTTGCAGGTGTGTTGAAGCAAGTTGGAGCTAACATCTGCAGGACACCGGCCCTTCAGGACCGAGTTTGGGCACCCCTGCTTTAGTATGTTTGTCAATACATCTGTGCTATAACGCATATAAAAATTCATACCAACTGCAAAAAAAGAATGGAGACAGACTGTAATAAGTATAGTGGAAACCCATAAATCCAATGAAGAAGAATATTCCATAATATCCTTGTAATTTCTTAGCAATATACTTGTGTAGTATACTTAGCAATATACTATATATAATGGTGCTGTCACCAAATTGTTATGATGAAGTTAAACTTTTTGTGTCAGTTCCATGTAAAAAAGTTTGGTGTTGATATTTAAAAGCTTTAAAATCGTGCAGTAAAAGAAAAACACACCATCTGAAATCACATATACTTGAGTAACTAAAATACTTTTTAGAAAAAATAATTTAAATATAATTTTAATTATATAAATAATAATTAGTAATTTATTAGTTTTTTTTACTTAACTTTTTAATTGTATTTTTTTATGCAACATTGTACTTTTTAACACTATATTTTGAACATAAGAGTTAAATTTGGTAAACATTTGGTTAAAATCTTTTTTTTCATAATGATATAAATGAAACAGATATTCATAGCAAGATCCATGTAGGTAGTACTAAGACAAACATTTGATAATAGCTAAAATATGAATGTAATGCTATTTAATAACATTTGTCCACCATATCAAGGTCAACATAGAGGAAACTAAATCAAAAAGGTAAAACTTATATCATCAAGAGGACCAATGTAACTAGCTCAAGGGTGCCCAAACTTTTTCATATTAAGGGTCAAAAACTAAATATCATTAATAGCCGAAGCTAAATATACCAAACTACAGTATATTGCATTAAAGTTGCCATGGCTAATTTCCTAAGTTGTTTAATAATATTTCAAAATAAAAAGAAAACCTTACTTTAAATGGTATTACCTAATGCAGTATAACTTGATAAATGATAACTCATTGCAATAAAAACATAAACATTTACAATTATAACACAGTGGAGTTCAATGCTGAATACACTAGTCGAGCAGAATCTGCCTTTGACTTGATTTGCTCACCAAGTCTCCGGATTGTCTGGTGAAAGTAAGTATATTTAAACAAAATCTTATTCAAATACACCATTTAATTGAAACATTTAATTTCAGTCAACTTTTAAAAAATAAAAACAAACAAACAAACAAACAAAAAATGGTTACATTAAACTTGAATTGACAATCTGGAAACCATCCCCATCATTCTCCCTCTTTTCTCAGATGGGATGGTGGGCCAAATTAGAGGTTACCATGGGCCAACTTTGGCTCTCTGGCCCTAGTTTTGGCATCTTTGAACTAGCTAGTATATTATTGATTTATTTATCTATTAATGTATCCCTTTTCTCGTTTGATGTGTTCAGCTTCCTCATGCTCGAGCCACATGAAATGGAGAATTTTGTTCATCTTCACAAAGAACAGCCTATACGTAGACAGGTGCCAGTTACTGAATACATGTATACAGTCAGTCATTTACACACGGACAGGCTAACTAACACAACTTTTGTCTCTTTGTCTTAGACGGTCATTACTTGTATTGGAACATTAAAGAAGAACATGGCAGATGAGGATGCGGTTAGTTGCTTAGTGATTGGGACAGAGAATGGCGATGTTTACATATTGGATCCAGAAGCCTTTACCATTCTTTACAAGGTCAGATTCAAGGGAGAAACTTGCATCACAGCGCAATATGAACCTAAAATGATTTCCCCCAAAATAATGATTTCATTACTTTGGGTTTCCTGTGTGTTTTTTTTAGATGTCACTGCCTAGTACGCCCACTCTAATGGACGTTACAGGTCAGTTTGATGTGGAGTTTCGTATCACTGTAGCCTGTCGGAATGGCAACATATACATACTACGCAGGGTAACTATGTAAACGGAAACTTCAAGGGACAGTTCACCAAAAAATGAAAGATGACTGTTAATTTACCCCTTTAGTTTAGCTAACAATTCATTTACTTTCAAGCCATCCAAGAAGTAGATGACTTTTGATGAAATAAAATGTTTGAGAATGACTGTAAATGTTTATTAGGGGCTGTATGCAAGAATTTTGTTTTAAAGGGGTTAAATGTTTAAAGGGCCAGTTCATCTAAAAATTCTAAATCTGCGATCAATTACTCTTCATTCACTTGTTCTAAACTTCTTTGAGTTTTCTTTTATTGACCACAGTAGATAATATTTTGAAAAATCTTGGAAACTGGTAGCCACTTTTATAGTATGTTTTTTCCCCATACACTCTCAGAAAAAAAATGGTACAATTTTGTATCAAAGAAACCCTTGTCACAGGGGCAGTAATTTTTTATGGAACAGAAATGTACCTTAAAACAAAGAAACAAATTTGTACCATAGCAGCTTGTACCTTTTAAGGACATGATTTGTACCATGAAAAACCGAAACCTTTTTAAAACCTGCAGATACAATATTGTACCTTCATCAAAGTACAAATCTGATCCATGAAGGTACCACTACAGTGACAAGACACTTTGAACCTTAACAGTGTGAGATGTGTTCCTTCAAGAACTATTAAAGGGCATTTTGCTATATCCAAAATGCATCAATTTATTTTCAGTAAATATAAAATGTCACATACATTTATTAAACAATGTTTCAGTTTACAGAACAAGTTTCTTTTTGTGTAAATACACATTTTCAATTTACAATAAAAAATAAAAAATACTTTAACATAAATCAAAAGATCTATTTTTTGCTAAACATTTCACAACACTTTTCACAAAAATGTTACAGAAATACATTCTCCCATGTACAACATAAACCATTTTCTCCAGTTTTCACACAATACTTTTGTAATAATTTAAAAGTTAATTTAATTTCCCTAATTTAAAAATAGAAATAGAATTATGCTAAAGTATTGACATATGCACAATGTTTGATTAGTTTTACAATACTAAAATGTCTGCAGCATGAACACTTTGTATATGTGAGAATTTTGCTAACTCACGTAAGTAGTGGAAAGCAAATTAATAGTGGATATTAATATTGAAAATGTATCAATCAGAAAATGCTTACCAAATGTTTATTAAAAATGCCTTAAATGTTTAGTTTACAATACCTACAGTTTTATGTTTTACCAGTTGTTTTGCATTGTAGAACATATTAATGAATGTTTATAAGTTTCTTTAAACACATGCTTTTAAATGATGATTCCTGTTTTAATATGGAAATTATTCATGAAATCACAGTAATATTTATTTTCATAGATGTTGTGATAAAAGAGTTGTCCAACACTTATGTACCTTTTTTATGAAAACAGTTGTGTACCTCCATTTGAATTTGTACCATAAAATGTACAGAACAGTATCATAAGAGGCCCTTTCTGTACTATATAAGGTACAAAACTGTTCTTTAAGGAACCATTTTTGTACCACCATGTACCTTTTTTTCTAAGAGTGTACTATGGTTGTTAATGGCCACAGGTTTCCAGCATTTTTTTCAAAATATCTTCTTTTGTGGTCAACAAAAATAGAAACTCATAAAAGTTTGGAACCACCTGAGGATGAGTATAGTGAGTACATTTTTGATTTTTGGGTGAATTAACCCTTTAAGAATGTGATTGCTGCAGTTCACTTAAAGTGTAGGGGCTGCATGATATTGGAAAAGTATTGCGATATATACACAATTTCACCATTTGACTTGACAACTGCTATTGGAAAGAATTTATTAAATTAGATTGATTGGGATAACTCTTTAGGGAAGTGAATTATGCATAAAATGTAATAAATTACAAGCATAGATAAATACGAGAGAAATAAGTGTGTGATTGAATAGTGTTTTATGGTTTTCAGGGCAATCCAACAGTATTCAGGTACACAATTTGAATAATCAAATGTAAAATAACACTGCAAAAGTGTTTACTGTGTAAATGATTCAGTAGAATTCTTTATTAAAGTTACAAATTGTGAACATTTTGTGTGCCTAAATACTCTGTCAGGCCTTAAAAAACTTAAACTCCATTAAAGACTCCATTATGGTTAAACTCTGCCATAACTACACAATTCTCATGTGTTCTGAATTGTTTTCCTAGTCAACTGTAATCATAACACAACATTGCATGTCCTGCAGTATGACTATTGCGGATGTGCACATTGCGATATCGATGCTGAAACTATATATTGTGCAGCCCTACTCCAGTGTCACTAATAAGAAGCGTTTCTGAATACTATGTAAAATGGCCAAATAAGCAGATGAGCAACACGTAGGTTTCTTGTCTTTAAGGGATTCCCCAAAGCCCAAGTACTGCATTGAGCTGTCCTCTCACCCAGTGGGACTAGTGAGAATGGGAAAGAATGTGGTTGTAGGATGTACTCATGAGACGCTGCATGGTTACACTCAAAAGGTATAATAAACAAATCCATATTTCTCACTCTTGATGTAATGCCTGTGGGTTATTCTTCCAGAATTTATAATACTAAGTCTTATATGAATTGTCCCCCAGGGGAAAAAGCTGTGGACGGCTTATTTGCCAGCCCCTGTTATCACCATGGCACTGATGGATCTCCCCACACGAGGATTCCAGGCTGTGCTGGTTGGTCTGGCCAACTGTGAAGTACACATGTACAGAGACAAAAACCTTATCGGCTCTATCAAGACTCCGGTAAGAACAGTCTTGAATATATGTGGCTTTGGGTTGTGATATTGGAAAAATTATTTATGGAGTAGATGTAGGAAGTTTTCGCCAATTCCATGTGTGTTCAATAAAAAGGTCAGGAAAGGGTTTTCTTCAATGCCAAAACACCAACGTTACACCAATACAATACAAGAATTACTTTCAGGAGGTTCGCAACAACTCTGCATTTCCCCACTCCGGTATTTATACACAACTTGTATTAAAAGGAAGAGTTTTGGTGGAATTCATCCCTTGACAATCATCCTATCAATTCATTACTTGTCAATCATCCCACACCCAGGCATAGTTCCTCTTTATGTAAAGTTCTCTCTGCACATAAGCTGACATTATTATCAGATAAGGTATGCTCTGCAGCGTTCTGTCTTCACGCCTTTAAGTGCATCTCATTGTACAGGAAAGCTAATTGAGAAATTAAAATTATTTTTATATATCGATGTCACAGGAAACTTCTACTTCTGCAAAAAAGCTTCATTAGTATGCAAAGCGGATCACACTTAGAGAAGTTTGGTTAATATATCACCTTAAGCAATACAAATGTTTAATAAAAAGTAAAAGAGACAAAAGTAATAAAAAATGAATTCCTTTCTTCCCAACATAGGTTTTGTCAAAAAAAAATATTTTGAATATTTTATTTTTATTGTTACCCAAAACAATAAATCACTCTGAGAATTAAGTTTTAAAGGTGTTCTATAAAAAGAAACAATAATTATTATATCTCTATAATGAGTAATTAAGTGAATCAATCAGTCAAATGATCTCATTTGTAAGTCTTCTTGGACAAAAAATGTCTGCTAAATGATTAATTGCAAATGATTTGTACAAATTGGCTATTTTCTTTAATGGATCACCGACTAAACTGATTTATTAAAATAGACTCAGTAATTAATTTTTGAATGTAAAATGCGTGCTATACAGATTATACATTTATTCAGCGCCACTCCGAATAAGGCATGTGGTGTGGTTAAATGTGTCTTATGTTAGTTTAATGTGTATATTGTGAATATTGCAGTGTATGGCAACAACACATATCTTATTTATTCCTTCTAGCTAAAATAAAGATCTCCACCACTTCATTTGAAAAGATTTAACTAGGCTTTTACTCGATTTATTAATTTTTTTGTCAAATGAAATGGGATTATTTTGCACCGTTTATTTCAGAGTACATCACAATGTGTTTGTGTGTAAGAGCAGGCACTGACAATAGCTGCAGAGCATCAAGGCATCATTCCAAATATGGTCAAAACCAAGCTTTCCAATTTAGGGGTAATTTTTGTGGTTAAAAATTGAGCATATAAAACATTTTGAAAGATTTTTTGAATTTACCTAATCCACTATGTAGAAATCAGAGATCAATTTATTTGTAAATTTGAATCAATGTACTTAATGGAACCTTTTTAAAAAATGATGGTATTATTATAGATGATACATGATAGTGATACACCTCTAATCTGAAAGAAGTGGCCCTGCAACTTGTAAGGATCCTTAGAGACTTTTATTTATATTTTACAGGATGTAGTGACAAGCATTTGTTTTGGTCGTTATGGACGGGAAGACGGCACTCTGATAATGACCACTAAAGGTAGTAATACAAGTTACATAGTAGATAAAGCATTTTAAGCCATTTACAATGGGTTTCAACAGTGTGTATGTGATACAGGAGGAGGTTTGATTGTGAAGATTCTAAAGAGGACAGCTGTGTTTGATGACAGGGACTCGACCCCTGGACCGCCGATAGCCCAGAGCATCCGTCTAAATGTGCCCAAGAAGACCAAGCTTTATGTGGACCAGACTTTGAGAGAGCGTGAAAATGCTATTGGTTAGTGATGGATGTGTGTCTGTCAAAGACAAAATGTTTATGTTAAGATAACCAAAATAGTGTAATATAGCTTTAAATTATTATTTTTTTATCTTTACAGATTTACATGCCCACTAAAAATTCACTCAGTTTGTTTCTTTCAATGTGATGACAAAATATCTTGTCAGGCCTAACAATAGGGACATAATAAAAGACTCTAAAAGATTATGGTCCAGCATCAAACACTATTTTTCACTTTAAACCTTTATACTTTACCAGTATTCTTCAAACCACCTGGTTTTTCTCATTTGTCAGCATGTTATTTAATGTTATTTGAACATTAGTAGACACTTTCATCACTACAGTTGGTTTATTTAACCATCTTTTCGAACAATCAAGAAATATTTATCTATTTTTATTTGAGTTTACAGCTAACAAACATATACAATTCTAAAAAGACGTCAATATAATAAAAAACATTATAGATTTAATTAACAATAATAATTAATTTATATATATTTAACAATTTAATAACTAAATGGACCAAAATGTTATAAATGGACAGAATATAGCCTACATAGACATCAGGTTCTTTCCAGTGATCTCTTTAGCAACTATAATTGTACCTTTTTTTTACTATTAAAACACTGAAGAGAATCCATATATAAATTAATATCAAACATAAAAATCTTTAAATAAGGTTTAAAATGAGTCCCTCTACTATTATGAATATAAAATTCGATTTAAACGTTAAATGAACACAAATGCCACAAAAAAGGTCATAATCATAAGTAGGAAATTCTGTACTTTCTCAGTTTGCAACCAGCATTGACAGATTGATCCAGCTTTACAATGAATCTAGCACAGTCAACAAAAACATCCTGTGGTATTTCATATATATATGAGCAAAATCACACTCGTAGCAGTGCGATATGGCTGTATATTGTCACTGGCGGGAGGCGTGTGTTTGCATATACAGCAATATGGCACTGCTACGAGTGTGATATTGCGTTTAAACAACAGCTCGACAGTATAATCGTGTGTATAAAAAAAGAAGATGAGGATGAGGAACTACCTTCTTCCGCCATTCATTCACATCTGCAGCTGATGTCAGAACAGCAGAAACTGTTGCTCATTCACTAACATCACTTTAGAGCTAGTGTTTGAATGATTCTCTGTCTAAAATGATGACACAACAGGTGATTTTGCTCACATTTTAAGATTATATGCCCGAATGGTATAAAATGCCATCAGTCTAGAGACATTTCCCAGTGTTTCTCTGTTGCAATCGGGATTTCACAATAATTAACCCCCAAAAAGCCAGAGCAACGCAAACACTACCAGATTACTGTTGTGTTTGCAATAAGAAAAAACGCTAAACACATGCGGGCATTTCTTCTTTCTTTCGTTTTACTGAACTAGTTTGCAGTAACGAAAGCAGGAGATTCATTAGACCAACCAAAAAGGAACTCAGGGCTATACAAAGAGTGGCCAACACAAAATACATACATGCCTGATGAGTCCCATCTCACACTCAACACATTACAATTACTATGGTATAAATAAAGCACTACCAAGAGAGATTGACTTAGAATGTCACTTACCAGGTTAATAATGATTTGATCAGCTGTAGTTTGAAAATATGCCAATCTGTTCTCCTCCAAGGGCTTATTATGTGGTCTCTGTCACCATCTTGTGGATGAACAACATCAACCGTCTTTGCTCTTCTCAATGACAGGCTGATGGATGCCAACACACTGTATCTCAGCAATTTTACATATTTAAAATAGGCACTATCATTATAAATTAACTGCAGAGTTGCAATCTAAACAACTACATTCTCGCCTAACTGCTGTCACTCTATAATATACAGTTGAAGTCAGAATTATTAGTGCCCCCTGTTTTTTTTTTTTGCCCCAATTTCTGTTTAAGGGAGAGAAGTTTTTTTCAACACATTTTAAACATAATAGTTTTAATAACTAATTTCTTATAACTGATTAATTTTATATTTGTCATGATGACAGTAAATAATATTTGACTAGATATTTTTCAAGATACTTGTATACATTTTAAAGCGACATTTAAAGGCTTAACTAGGTTAATTAGGTTAACTAGGCAGGTTAGGGTAATTAGACAAGTTATTGTATAATGATGGTTGTTCTGTAGACAGTCGGAAAAAAAATTTGCTTAAAGGGGCTAATAATTTTGACCTTAAAATGGTTAATAAAAAATTAAAAACTGTTTTTATTCTAGCCGAAATAAATCAAATAAGACTTTCTCCAGAAGAAAAAATATTATCAGACATACTATGAAAATTTCCTTGCTCTGTTAAACATAATTTGGGAAATATTTAAAAAAGAAAAAGAAATTGAAAGGGGGGCTTGAATAACTTCAACTGTACATAAAACATCAAAAGTTACACTATTTTGTTGTACTGTATGTAACATTCCTATAATATTATTGTGGCAATGGGTTGGTGTTAGAAAAATAAAAAAACATAGAGCATCTAATATTAAATCTTTGTGACTATGTACAACAGAAAGTGCTGTAATGATTCGGATTATCTGTCGTGTGGTAAATTTATTCTGTTCTTCTGCAGTACCACAGGACAAGTAAGAAATACTAAATACAGTAGTATTATGCAGTCATTTTGAAATATATAATGATTTGGTTTAAAGCCCAAATTGACTTCATTAATGACTTATAATATAACTTTTAGTCATTTTAACCATCTAAAATTGTTCTTTGAAAGGTGATTGTGCAGAATTGCATTCCTCCTTATCAGACTCATTGCTCTTTCTTCACAGCCATGCACCGGGCATTTCAGATGGACCTGAGCAGGCTGCGTTTAGCTGCAGCACGGGCCTATGTCAAAGCCCTGGAGTCCAGCCTCACGCCAATGTCCGCCAGCCTGACCGAGCCACTCAAGATGAACGCTGTGGTGAGTTGAGCAATTCAGAACAAGATGACACCGCATGAGTGATACTGATCTCCACTTCTGCTTTCCATTTCTGCAAAGGTTCAAGGGCTGGGTCCGTCTTTCAAGCTCACTCTGAACATCCAGAACACTGCTGCGTCCCGTCCTGTTATGAACCTAGCCATTAGTTTTCTGTATGATGAAAGTTTGTACAGCATGAGAACGGCTTTCTTTAAGGTGACCTCACTTTACTTTTTACTGACCTTCACTAAACTTTCACAATGACATGAGCAGATGTTTTTTAATGTCTAGTTATTGAAGTGTTTTGCTGATCACCGTGAGCTGTTGTGTGTTTGTAGATCCCCCTGCTGGTTCCAGGGCTAAATTACCCTATTGACACTTTTGTGGAGTGCTTGAGCGACAAAGGCGTCTCTGACATCATCAAAGTGAGACTTTTTTTTTTGTTCAGAACATTAATGCTGGGTTTGTATCATCTAAATGGAAAATGGGAAAATATGCAGACTGCACACCTTAAATCAGAAAGGAACAATTTTTACTGTGTTTACATCTCAAATGTTGTGATGAACACTTTATCAGGGATACCTGGCAACTTCATTAGTACTGATGATCACAATATATTACAAATTATTATTATTGTTTTAGTCATAAACAAACAAAAAAAAAGTTCATTAAAAATGTTATAATAACTTCTGGTAACTTTTTCCCCAGTGAGTATTTAAATATGGGGGGGGGGGGGGTTCTCAACATTAAAACAAGACATTTAAACATCTGAACAACACATTACGACTAAACAACTCCAGGATAACATACAAACTTTAAAATAACAATAACAGTAAGAAAATTTTTAAAGAAATAAATAAAAACAAAAAAAATAAATCAAAAAATAAATAATAATAATAATAAATAAATAAATAAAAAATAAAAGGGGGGTTAATATAGAGTATAATTATTGACATACAATATCAAAATGAAATTCACTGTTTAACCTTGGTGTTTTATTTAAGTTCTATTCTGCTGTCAGGTCCACTTGGTTGCAAAAGTGTAGAAAGGGGTTCCAAATGCTATAAGTGAAGTTTATGATTGATATGATTAACTACAGCTGATCCTCTGTGCTAATCATTAGCTAGCCTATCAGATCATTCTAAAACTACTATAAATATCCTGCCTAAACTTCATTCCTTATCTTCGTTTTTGGAAACCCCCCCTCCCCATCCTTCCCTTCTCTCTCCTCCTCTTTCTTGATCGGGCAACACGGTGGCTCAGTGGTTAGCACTGCTGCCTCGCAGTAAGAAGGCCACAGGTTCAAGTTCTAATTGAGCCAGTCGGCACTCCCTGTGTGGAGTTTGCATGTTCTCCCTGTGTTTGCGTGGGTTTTCTCCGGGTCCTCCGGTTTCCTCCCACAGTCTAAAAATATGTACATAAGTGAATCGTAATACAGTCAGAAGCACTTAACGCATACATAGCAAAAGGGGGCACTCGAGAAACTCCCGATCTCGTGTCCCTCCTAATGCTCATTGACCAGGCGGGAACCTTGGGATCATCTATCAGTGAGCTCAGGGTTCTCTCCTGGGACAGCATGCCAAACCTGCTATCATAGTCGAGTATTATCTAAGTGTGAACTCTTGAA
Source organism: Danio aesculapii (assembly GCF_903798145.1). Classification (NCBI taxonomy): domain Eukaryota; kingdom Metazoa; phylum Chordata; class Actinopteri; order Cypriniformes; family Danionidae; genus Danio; species Danio aesculapii. Next base: position 18,295,949 of record NC_079455.1, on the reverse strand, counting down.
AAGTCTTTTAACCTCCCTTTGACAATGTATGTTAGTTTTTCCAGAGCAAGATTACAGTACATTTCCTTGATCCATTGATTAGAAGAGGGCCTTTGAGTCTCTTTCCATTTTAATGCAATAACGCGCTTGGCCTGCAAAATATGTGCACTATTAAGTGTTAATTAACATCATCAAATAATTTGTAACAAAACATTACTGTAGTATGCCAAATTGCATCATCAACATTTAGATGATCTTGAGAGTCAGGAGTTTAACACTTTTGGCATCTCTGGTGGTTCAAACACTTAGAAATGACTATTCTAATCCCATTACAGATCATTTTTAAATGACATTAAATTACAGAAGTATGTAAAATTGCATCAGCGTAATTTACGTCATGTGGCTAGATGATCTTGAGTGTCAGGAGTTTATCACACTAAGCATCTACAATGGCACAAGCACTCTGAAATGTCTGTTCTATCCCCATTCCAGATCACTGGATTAACTCTGCAGTTTAATCTTATAGTTCAGTGATCCAGAAAGTGAACGCATGCAAATGCAAACTAGTAAACCTCTTGAATAGTTAAAGGGTTAATTCACCCAAAATGTAAAATTCTGTTGCAAATTAAACTTTTAGAGAAACTATTATTACAGCCTTTTCAGCTTCCTTGCAGTCAACAGTCTTAAAGTATCAGTTCACCCAAAAATTCTGTTATTAATTACTCACTCTAATATGATTCCAAACACTTAAGACCTTCATATTCGAAAAACAAAAGAAGATCCTTTAGAGCTAGACCTAGAGCTCTCTCATCCTCCATATACAGCAATGGTCTGGACATTAAACGTTCAGATAAGGAACCAAAAACCTTTCGTGTGACTATTTCATGTGGTTTAACTGTAATCATATGAAGCTCCAAGTAAACATTCGTACATGTTTTCAATGACATCTCAAAATTAACCATCTATGCTTAGATTTCTACTAGACATCTTTTAAACACAAAACTGCTTGCTGGGATTGGTACCACCACAAAATATAGATGACACCCCAGACATAATTGCTGAATAGGCATGGGACAATAACCAATTTCAAGGCTTAACATGGTTTAGAAAAAAGTTACGGGTTTAAAACCGCTAAAATTTTCTGTTGTACCATTCCTACGAAGACCCGGAAGGGATGTGATGGTGGGGGAAAATGGGTGACCTCATATAGCTCAAATAGTTTTGTGTTCTCTCACAAATTTGTTTTGCGCTCCCTCACAAAACTGTTGCTTCACAAACACATTCTGTTAACTTTATATTTTAAAAATATAGGTCATTTGTATGTACAGTCAAGCATGAACCCAGAGTATGAATGTAATTCCTTTCATTAAATGGTTGATGTGCATATTGTGCATATGTTGCAGTGATTAAGAGCTCCATACTTCACTATAGAGCGTTTAAGAGTGAATGCATTAGGATAATCTATTAAAAAGAAGAAATTCAATAGGTCCTTTATTAAAAATATAGGGCTACATCTATTCTATGTACAGGCAAATAATGAACAAATGAGTATTCAATGGAAGAATTATTATATTATTCATTCATTTTCTTTTCGGCTTAGTCCCTTTGTTAATCTGGGGTCGCCACAGTGGAATGAACCGCCAACTTATCCAGCACATGTTTTGCGCAGCGGATGCCCTTTCAGCTGCAACCCATCATTGGAAAACACTCACACATACTCATTCACACACATACATTACGGACAAATTTTAGCATACCCAATTCAGCCGCACCGCATGTCTTTGGACTTGTGGTGGAAACCGGAGCACCCGGAGGAAAGACGCAGGGAGAACATGCAAACTCTACACAGAAATGCCAACTTACCAAGCCAAGGATCGAACCAGCGACCTTCTTGTTGTGAGGTGACAGCACTACCTCCTGCGCCACTGCATCGCCTATATTATATTATATTATATTATATTATATTATATTATGTGCAATTTTAGCCTCTCAAACCAAAAACGTAAATAAAATATTTGGATTAAATGCAATTCGCCTTAATTGTCAAAGACAATTAAAGATTTTATTTGATTTATTTAGTCAAAAGCTACTGGTCAGCCCACAATTCAGCAAACATTTGAAAAACAAATCACTTATGCACCAACATCCAAGCATGTTATGGACCCCAAACAGTGCAGTATTGTTCAGATGTGTTCAGTAGTAATCACGTTACCGTGAAACCGTGATATTTTTATCCATACCGTCAGCATCTTCTTCCCTAAACCTATTGGTGAATAATGTACATGAAGCTTTCTACATGAAATGACGTCTAATATTGAACGTTTATTCTGATTTCAGGTGTTTGTGCTGAGGGAAGGAAAGAGTGCTCCTCTCCTCACCGCCCACATCAATATGCCCGTGAGTGAAGGACTAGCACTGAACTGAGAGTCGAGACGTGTCGACCTGAGCTTCACAGGCGTCTTCTTCAACTCTCGCTGTGCTCCGAACAGCAGTCAGCAGCAAGGCTTCTCCACACAGCTGCCTGGCTGAACGGAGAGCTTTTCATCCCAGGAGTGAAGTGAAGCTTGTGCTGGCCATAGAGCCGGTGCTTCCTGTAGTTTAGATCAGGATGGAGGGAGGCTTGTCTTCACAGGTAACACCTCTGTATCTCGTAACGGCTAGTGACTGGAGGATTTGATTGACAGCTGAGAGGCTAAATGCTCCGCAAGTCATATAGTTTGGATGTAAGAGATGTTCCGATTTTTAGTTATGAGTAGTGATGTATATTTGTAAGTAAGTGATCTCAGACTTTTTAATTTAGTCACAAGGCTTTATTGAATCATTTATTGCATAAACAATCTCCATGGAGGTAATATTAGAAGACTTTCAAGGCAGCACGGCAAGAAAAAGATTATTTACTATTTTTTAAAGCACATACATGAAGGGAAACAAAGCTGAAAGGCATCTCAATATTGTATTATTTTTGTTTATCAATTATTGGAATAAGTTAAACCACAGTGCTTTAAATAGTGTTGTCTGTTTATAAATAATTTTGTACGTCTAAAAATAATAAACAAATGATATCATAATAAAAAATAAATGTAAAAAATAAACCGTTAATAAATGTAACAGTTTATAAATGTTAAGATAAACTGCACTGAGGAAAAAATGGAATTAACTCCTAAAATGTAACTATTAACTATTTAATTGTTGAACTGTGGTGTAAAATCAATATCACAAAACCCCTACAGCAATATATTTCTTATCAAACTTGAATTTTAGGCTTTCTAAATGCATTCTAATAGACTTCATCATGCAAATAAATGCTTTTGAACTCTCAAGACATATTTTAGTTAGTTTTTTTTGCAAAGTGAATCACATAACTCAGCTTTCACATTGTTTTGAAACAATTCAATTATAGATGATTATCAATATCGAACTATGGAAGTCACATGGTATCATGACAACTGTGACTTTACTAAGTCTGTTAGGCTACTGTCACACTGGGCTTAGTGTATGCTAAATTCTGTCGTACATCGCTGCGAAAAGGGGCAGGATTAAACAAGATAATTAATTAATAATTAAAAAAAGCCAACGATTGCTCAATATTTAAAATTTCTGTCCAGAGAGGTCGTGTTTTAATCCTCCATTGGTCTCACGCAGTCAAGTGATGCGATTTCGCAGGTCAAAGTTCACCAAGCTTGAACTTTGCACCGCTGCGAGCTGCGAAACTTAACGCATGACCCTGCGTTTCCGGTCTGACGCATTCGCGTGCTTATGAATGGAAGTCTATGGGAGGAAAAGCCCAGTGTGACCGCAGCTTTACTTTAAAGTGACCTAAGCAGTATATGAAAAATGCATGTGACCATAGTGTTGAGCAGAGTATGAGCAAGATTTTCAGCCAATCAGCAGTAAGGGGCGTATCTAGTGACAACAGCAGCAGAAAAAGTGGCGAGGTCATGTTGGATTATGGACATGCTTGTTTGATTCTTTCAAATATCAACATCGTTTGGCAATTTTTGCTTGGTACTCCTTTAAGTTTGGCTCAAATCCCATTCATTTACATGGAGAAGGCAGTTTATGGCATATACTGCAGCTAGCCACCAGGGGGCGACTAAAATGCTTTGGCTTTTCTTTTTAAGTTGTGTGAGGCACACTCGGTTATGATCAGCCACCATAATTGCGGAGCTTAATCAAAGGTTGATCTATTTTACAATTTTAAAAAAGTACACTGCTATTTTTGACAAGTTCAAACGTTCGTTGGCTCAAATACTGTCGGTTTTGCACAGATACTGCTTACATGCATGTAATCTTTATGTACACACAATTTTTTTAAGGATTATTTTAGTAAAAAATTAAAATATTTGGAACAGAAATCTTTTATAACATTAGCAATGTCTTGACTTTCACTTTCGGTCAATTTATTATTATTTTTTTTTAATTAGCGCAAACAAAAATCATGTTCGTTGCTTTTACTGGGAATTCTACCTATTGCATCTTAATATTTGCTTTCCTTTCCAGTAATTTTGAATGAAAAGCATGCTATATTTGAAATCCACTTCATAAAAACTACTAAAGTAATTAAAGGCATGTAGTCAAGAAGGGAAATCAAGACAGTAAAAGCACTGATGAAGAGGAACATCCATCTATGTAAACATAGTGAGGGTGATCCACTGCAGAAAGAGAAGAAAACAAACGGCTGATAAAATGTGCTAAGGCAAGCATTTGCTATTTGAAATATTCATTGTGAGCGTTGAAGACCAACCTGGGCAAAGCTGAAGGATACAAGTCCATCTTCATCCGCGTCCAATGTTTTAAAAGTTTCTGGTGGAATAAAAATGGCACTGAAACTCGCCATGTACTGTAATACATAAAGAAGATGGGGCTTTCTGCTCGGCACACTTACTGAACATAGTCTCCAGGCGGATCAGACAGGCCACAAAGTTATCAAAGTCCACATTGAGGTCCGACTTTGCATAGCGCAGGATTATCAGCTGGAACAGGTTGTTTGTCAGCTTAAAGCCTTGCAAAATACTTCAATTCTTTAGAAACATAATTCGTCACAGTAACAATAAATAAATAAATAGTTTTGCATTATGTGAAAGATACCTGCTGATTCTAAAGCGAGACGCATTTCATAAGAGCTCATTGTGCCGGATTTGTCCAAGTCAAACTCCCTAAAGACTGCCTTGTAATTTATGGAAACAAAGATGCAGTTAACATCTACACCACCATTCAACAGTTCATCATGCCATGTTGGTAATGAATGGGAGCGTTCACCCAAAAATGAATATTTACTCACTATTTATTCTCCCTTAAGTGGTTCTAAAACCCCAGTTTCGTTTTTCTGTTGATCACAGAAGATATTTAGAAGCTGGAAACCGGTAACTATTGACATAAATAGTAGGAAAAATAAATAGGCTACTATGAAAGTCAATAGTTACTGGTTTACAGCTTTTAGCAAAATATCTTCTTTTGTGTTCAGCAGAAGAAAGAAAGTGCAACAGGTTTGTGGCAAGTCAAGAGTGAGTACAAGATTTTCAGTTTTAAGTGAACTATCCCTTTAACTCCTGTTAACCATGGTTGAAATATATTAATGTTTAATCATGTTAACACTGTGTTATTTTATGCTAGCAACTTGTGTTAACATTCTAACCATAAAAGAAACATGCTAGCAACATTCTAACTCAAGCAGCAACTTGGCAGTATACTAATTGATGTTAGCTATGAAAGTTAGCGGTTGTTTTCACACTAACATGCAAACGTAATTGATTCAAGCAACATGCTAAGAATGTTAGACTCATGCTAGCAACTTGTGTTAACATTCTAACCATAAAAGAAACATGCTAGCAACATTCTAACTCAAGCAGCAACTTGGCAGTATACTAATTGATGTTAGCTATGAAAGTTAGCGGTTGTTTTAACACTAACATGCAAACGTAATTGATTCAAGCAACATGCTAAGAATGTTAGACTCATGCTAGCAACTTGTGTTAACATTCTAAGCATAAAAGAAACATGCTAGCAACATTCTAACTCAAGCAGCAACTTGGCAATATACTAATTGATATTAGCTATGCAAGTTAGCGGTTGTTTTCATACTAACATGCAAACGTAATTGATTCAAGCAACATGCTAAGAATGTTAGACTCATGCTAGCAACAAGCTAAATCCTGTTAGCCATATGGTTAAATATGCTTTATCCATGCAACATGCTATACAGTACATGTTAATTCCAAATGTCAAACATTAGATACATGCTAGCAATAGCCTCTAGTCTTTCTCTGGCTTTTCAGATTAAAAAGTTAAACTTATTATTATTTCAGCCTTCAGTACCACATTATGCTTCAGAAATCACTTTGATATATTTATTTGGTGCTCAAGAGGTATTTCTTATCATGAAAAGTGTTTATCATTCATTAATTTGAAATGTAAAATAGTTTAACAGAATGTATTTACTCACTCTATTGATTAAATTCATTGTTATCCTTTGCTGAATAAAAGTTTTAGCTTCATTTTAAACGTATTAAAATGCCCTAAAACTTTCAAATGTTCGTACATATTTAACATGTATTAAAGAAAACACACAATGTAGCTACTGACAAGATATCGTTTGAACTTCTCCCAGAGCACATGGAAGTCTGTCAGTCCCAGCTTTCCAGTTCCAGTAGTCTTCATGGCAGGTCAAGGTTTAACTGAGACATTCACACTATTTACATTTTCACCTAATAGTCTAATGGTTTCATTAAAAGGATACATCCATGAGATTTATCATGCCTCGGCAGGTCTCTTTGCCAAATCCATCTGTCTTTATATCTTTATCTGTATACGAAAGAAACAATCATGAGGTTATTTAGCTGCTTTATTTTAAGAAATAGATGTGGAAATTTGTTATTTAGAACAAACAGATCATTGTAAAATGTGCTTGACATAAGCATACTAACGTTTGCTGACAACACGATTCAGAATCATCTCAAGTTTTGCCACATTGATTTCCATTTCCTGTAGATCAGAGCAAACAATTCAATACTGGGCATTACAGAAAATAGAGTATGGGTTTCTGGGTTCAAGCTTCGACTCCCAATGTGAATTGAGAAAAATCAATAGGCGTTTATGACCACTGTTTAGTCATATCATATAGTAGTGGGGCATCCCAGACACCAATATTTTATAGTCACATATATATTTATATATTATTGTGAATATCAATTCAAAAAAAAAATAATCTGTAGCTGTGATTAATAAATCCATATGAAATAGTCCCTTGAAAAGTCATGTCTCGTCTTCAGTTTCAGGCTCAGGCGCACTTTGCACTCACACTGCGAGCGTGCACTCACACACTCAAGCACACCTCTTCCAATCGGGCCAGGGCTGGCCAAGTGAACCGCGCCTGAGCCCGATTCAGAGCACTCACACTTCTCAAACGATCCAGGAAACAGGCCTGGGCACGGTTCGGATAGCATAGTGTGAGTACGCCCTTATATAATAAATTACTTGCCACTAAAGCCAGTTCTGGCTATGCCATCTAATACCAATTCCTATAACTTTTTGATTTAGTGGCTAATTCGTATGAATTTGTACGATCTCATTTGTGCATTTTAGAACAATTTGCTCATCCCCCAATGTTGTTTGGACTTATGGGTAAGATTTAGTGCCATGCCTCCTTTTACTCCTTGTACATTTTCATACGACTCAACTTGTTTGAAGTTACGATACCTTGTGGGAGTTCTGGAGGTAATAATAGGCTGTATATTTTTAGAATGACCAAAACAACATGTTGTGCAATGTGGTCGGTCCACTGGTTTGTCCATGAAGACAGTCACACCGCACCCATTCTTGTTATCACATGATTTCTTGTAACAAAAATCACTTTTTTGATGCTCATATTGGCATTTATTTGGTAAATATGTTTCCATTGTAGTACATTTTTTCCTATCGAATGAAAGTTTATCCTACTTAGTTGTCTGCATAATGTATGTGCAAATTGGCATTACCGATAAGAGTTTTTCTCATCGCAGTATTCCAAAATGATCATAAAAATAAGTGGATGGAAACACAGCTACTCTCTGACCATCTGAGATTCAGACATGGATATAAATACTATGATCATGATTTTCAATTTTAATACAGCACATTGGGAGCTTATATTAGTTCCATTTGTTGTTCACTTTTGGCTTCTGAAAATGTGTTTGGACATAGAAATGGAGACGTTTGACGTCAGACTTAAGCGGATAAACTCTTTCCACTGTCTTCTGTCTTACCGGCCCTGCCAGCTTTGCAAAAAGTGCCTTGAAGCCCTCATCGATGTCGCTCTCCTGTAGCGCAGGCTGTCATAAAAAACAAAACGTTATTCAAAACCTCCCAGGATCCATCTGTGCTGTATTGTTACAAATGCTTATAAGGGAAACTCACCTCCTCCGGGACGTCTGCTGAAATTTCATCATCCAACTCCCTATAGTCAAAGAACAAAACGTGTCTAGCTTTTTTCTTGTTTCTTTTTTTGTTTTTTTTTACTGAAATATATTTAAAAGCTTTCTTTTTATAAGAATATATATATATATATATATTTTTTTTTTTATTTATTTATACAAGTAGCTGAATATACATTAGCACATAATCTTTTCTAAAACACATTCTGTCAAATTTTAAAGTATTTTTATTTAATATTCAAAACTGTGATTTGTTAACACAATAGAAATATATATATATATATATATATATATATATATATATATATATATATATATATATATATATATATATATATATATATATGAAGATAGGTAGATATTACTTGATTTAGATTTTTGTGTTATGTCCACATACCTCCTCATTCATTTCACTTTTTTGTGTGTGTTTTGTATC